>NC_056739.1:950072098-950372098 GCF_019279795.1 Protopterus annectens | reverse complement strand
CCCTTATACCTGCTTGGAGGATGAGGCTCTCATCCCATACCTACATGACAATCATGATATCCTGTTCAGCCATGTGCCACAGGATGCACAGCAGCGGGATGCCCTGTGGATGGAACTTCGCAGGAGTGTTAATGATGTGGGTGGCCACAACCACACATACCAGCAGGTGCGCAGACACTGTACAGACCTCATTAGATGGGCGAAACAGCGTGCGAATGCAATCACCAAGGAACAAGGTGCAACAGGTGGTGAACCAACAACCCAGCCCCCCACTCACATGTACCAAAGAGCTACTGGCCAACCTGGGGACACCTGCAGAACAACATCCACAAGCCTTAGCCGATATAGTGGAGGTGGGTGTCTCTCAACCACTGAGCCTGGAGTTGCCTTGTAAGTCAGTACTGCACCTATAACAACTATATTCCATAAAGTTGCATGTGTCACTGTACAATATGTAATGTAACATCATATGCAAGGCATGTATACACACATACCACATACTATAGTATGCTACTCTGTGTATGCACACATGTGCATACACCATAGTATAGTCTATTGTACTGGTGTATGTGTTAACATGCACATTGCACCCTGTAGCCTTCATACAGGCATGGATAATGCTCATACTGCTGTGTTACTCCTATTTAGGTACCTCTGGCATTCTGCTGCAACAGCAGCCTGTTGCAGGTGAGAGTGTTATTATTTATCAGGCATCGTAATGCACAGATCTGTCTGCCATGTGGCCATTTACCACATGTACACATAATGTATGGTCCTGTCACAATATACAGGTCGATCCTGCAATGCATCACAATGCCTACCCATGTGCAACACTTGCAAACTATGTGAATCACCTCACCGACATGAATCCTCACAAACTGTCATGGCCAGATGTGTGGACAGCTGTGCATACAATGGTGGAGGTGCTGTTCACTGTAGGAACATGTACTACAGATCAGAACTACACATGTAGGGAATACAAACAGTACTACACAGTGGGCTGGAGTATGGCCAGCCCACAGGATTCACTGGTGTGGATCATAGCCCTGCTATGAATGTCACACAATGTGATGTCCTATCTTGACATGTCCATGACATCTAGTGGCCTGGCTGCAACACAGCCTTACTAACCTGAAAACATAACCCACATACTGCCCTTTGTCTGCATAACCCTTTCGTCAGTGGAGCATATGATATCTATGGGTGTATGTCATATGGGACAACACAGACATGTGAAATAGACACTCATCACAATAATTTGGCCAACACATGTACACACATGGCCATGGAGGATGGCCAGAGACATGAAGCAACACACACAGTAGATGTGATGTGCTTGTGTGTACACCCTTTTGTACAATGGCTACACACGGTCCAACTATGGCCTTTGTGTAATGGTTATATTGTAGATGTGGAATACTAGACATTCTACAGGCCTGTGCACATCTTGTGTAGGCGTGACATCAATCCACCACATAAGATCTGTTGAACATCTTGTGGGTGTCACAACACGACAGCAGTCACCTGTACAGTATCCACATCAGTCCACAGATACAGTACATTCTTCTTGCTGGTGTCAGACATCAACATCATACTTGCTCATCGTGTGTGTGTGTGTGTGTGTGTGTGTGTGTGTGTGTGTGTGTGTGTGTGTGTGTGTGTGTTTGTGTGTGTGTGGTACACATATGTCATGTGGGACATGGTGTACCGACATGTTTGCCATGTCTGGCCATATGTACCAGGCAGCAGCAATATGGTTGCAGATGTGCAGGGGTGTCATCCGTATAACCTTCAGTGACCTGTGTCACACATTCCACATCATGGTTTAGTGTGTATACACCTCAGAGGTGTGGGTCACATTCCACAGTATATATGCATTGTACCTGAACACAGTCATGGCTATGAACTGTGTAACTCACACTGTATAGCAATAGAGATGCCTCATGATTCCCTGCAATGGCCATGCACATCAGCTAAATGTGCAGAATATCTGTAGGGTGGACAGACAGCACTGCATTAGGACACCATTACCCCAGTGTATATTTGACAGGACACCATTGTGTTAAACATGTATGCATGTCATTGCACATGTCAGCAGATCACATGTCATACTACATGTGATTGTCAAGGTCATATGCCACAAATCAGGCAGGTGTACTGTTAACCTGTACTGGTCTACATGGTGTAACACAGGGATGTATGCTAACTACTACTATGATTGTGTAATTTGCATGCCATCTGCTATGACACATGCATGCTGTTGTGTGAAACCCAGGGATGTATGGTAACTACCACTATTATTGTCTGCACTGCATGCCATCTGCTGTATCACATGCATGTTGCATGCCTTCTGTCATATCACATGCGTGTGTATGTCTGTGTGTGTGTGTGTGTGTGTGTGTGTGTGTGTGTGTGTGTGTGTGTGTGTGTGTGTCTATGTGTGTGTGTCTGTGTGTCAATTGTATAGATTGTAATGTACAGTTCTTGCCTGCCCTCAGAGGTGATGTAGGTGCATTGCCCTCCTGCAGTCCATCTGATGTTAGTGTCCCCACAGACTCTAGCAGTGCTGATGAACGTATGATTGAGGCACAGGCAGGGTTGTCAGGGGCTGAAACTGTGCCATTGCTTGCCATTCCATCTATATCCCCCTCATCCCCCACACAGATTCCTGCCTGCACATACCCCATCACCAGTGGCCATAGAGGAAGGACAGTTGGCATGTGGTAGCTTGGAACAGGAAAGTGTGGGGCTATGGAAGGTGTGCCTGCACACCATGGTGTCAGCCAACTGACTGGTGGTGCCCCACACAGGCACATGGCCAGTGCTGCTCATAGGACGACCTCTGGCCAACATGCCTCTGCAAGACAGAGCACAGCAGCTGGTGTCGCCAGATGCATGTTTCAGGCAGTTATGGAGGCACAGGCACATGCTGAATGACACAACAGAGAAGATCAGAGGCTTCAGAGGGCTGCTATCCATTCTTTAAACAACAACATCCAGGCAATGGTAAATGCTCAACAGCAGATTGCTGAAGCTTTGGATAGACGGTTGGGTGACATGGTTGGAGTCCTTGACCATGGCATGACAATCCGCAAGTGGGAGCTGTTTGTATTGGAACATCTGGTAGGACTGAGGCATCAGGCACGTGGACATAGGTCTGCTACATCACCTGTTTCAGGTCTACATAGGTTCATAGGTTCATAGGTTAGTACTAAGCTAACTGCCCTTGCGAGCCATTTTAAGCCTAGCCAATTATCCCTTGTGAGACTCAAACCATGCGCCTTGTGTTTGTAAGGCAAACACCTTAACCATTAGGCCACCCTCCCAACCCCATTGAATGAGTTACCTCACATGTCTGCTCCCATAGTGGTGGTAGCAGCAGCAGTGCATCTGGTGCTGTGCTGTCCACACCACTACACAGCAGGCCACATGCATGTGGCCCGGGACAGTCCCAACAGGGACATGGTTCCAGTGGACAAGTGACATCAGACAGTACCCAATCTGCACCTCTGCCTGGTAGTGCCCGTGCAACCCCTGGCAGGCACAGGTCACATGTCCATGGCTGGATACTGTGAATTGAATACCTGGCCTGTGCAGTCCACAGCTGTCAATAATACCCATGTGTAGGCCAGACACATGCCAGAACTGTCTGCATACATACACGCACACACTGGAAACATATGTAGGGCACCGCAACACACACATGCATAACATCCACACACACCCAATTAGTTCAGAGGCCCTAACCCACACACATGATATCATCCAATGGTGCAGCCTAGGCCTCTGGCAAACATTATCACACTGTGCATATGATGATGCCTGTGCCGCATCCCTAACATCCACGTCATCGGTGCAGAGACATGCTCATATGGTCAGATGCACAGGGTGAACAGACTAGGAAGATAAGTGTAGTTTACAATTGTTGAGTACTGTTGACAGGCAGCAGACATACCATGTACTACAGGTGTACAATGCATTTCGTACTGTTAACAGTATGTCTTGTGTAACAACAGTAACTGCATGTTGGTCATGATGTTCTGCTGTCCTCCTTCAGGTCTAATTACACATGCCGGCGGATGTCAGTGTTTGCAGTTAGTGTCCCATATGTCAATGTGGACTACTCACAGGTATGTATGAATATACCAGCATGCATCGTGTAGCTGCCAGATAACAGTGAGACTCTACCACGTTCCAAACATGTCTACTGATCCAAGAGCATGATAGCTGTGTATTAAGCTACAGTGGATACAGATGTGACATCTATACTGGGTGACATCACAGGTACAGTTACATGGAGTGGTGAGGTAAGAGAGTGGTCTAGCTGATTACAAGGGTAGAGGCCAGTGACAAGTGGGATGCCTCATTAGGAAGCAGTAATACACATTCCCATGACAGGATGCCAACACGCAACTGCACCCACACACTCAGGTATTGACACACGTATTCATTGACACAGTAACACACCCACACACTCACGGATTCACTGACACAGTAACACACACTCACACACAGTTGCTACTGTTGAGTTGAGGACCCCTGCCTATGTGCAAATCATCATTACAGTACTGTGCACCTACACGACACACCACAGAGAATACACATGTACAGGTAGGCAGTATGGCCTAAGATTGGGGACATCAACACGGATAGTAGTTTGCATCACCTGGATGGGGGAGGTGTCTTATCAATTCAGTATGGTAACATACATCCTCACTCCAGGGACCAGACAGCCATACATACACACACACACACACACACACACACACACACACACACACCTATACACACTATGGCATTCAGTATTAAATGCACCTATGTCACGCACATACAGATACCTCACATGTGTGAGATACATATCCCTGCCTATGTCCTGCTTTCTACATTGCAGTATGTACAGATGTGTACACTAGTGTACAGGAGAGTGAGTAACAATTGAGATGTATTCCCCACCATACGTTACTATATGGACACACATGCAACCACACATGCCAGTACTGTGAATCAAAGACCTGCCTAGCTCATGATATGTATGACAGAAGTACAGCAGTATTGCATGCATTACAAAGTGTACTGACACTACCTTTGGCAACAGTGCTGATATATGCGCACAGGACATCTTAACTGTTAACAGGTATCAAGTGATTTACCTTCGGTGTCAGCCTGACCTCTGTCTAAGTTATGTGTTATGTCCTTCAATTAACGAAAGCATTGCTTACTGGTTACGCAGGTTATTGTAGGACAACTTGTGACACACCTGTGAGCTGTCTTCAGCAAACATCCATCTGCAAAGATGCCCCACCACTTAGTTATTTCTACACATCTGTCCATACCTGAGGTACATCTTTCCATACATTCAGCATATCGCCATATATAGTTGGCAATGTTGAGGCTGCATTGTGTGTGTGCTAGCCTGTTTATAGCATTTACAGTGTTTTTTGTAAGTTACTATTGGTTCTGTAAAAAAAAAAAAAAAAATATTCTTGTTTCCCGCCTTTTCTAAGCTAGAATAGTCCAGATTTCAGGCTTTGCTGAATTCTGGGATGTGCTACAGTTCCTGAGTTGCCCATAACCTTACTTGGATAGGAGGAAGCTTCTCTGTTCACCAATGAGAGTGGGGAGCTTTGAGCAGCCTATCTGTCCCTGGAGGAGTGGTCTCAGCCCAGCAACTAGTAGCTTATTGGCCATTTTGGGCTAATTCCTATCTCTTTCAAGCTCAATGCTTTAAAACCTGCATTTGCGGGGTTTTGCGCCTGTATGCAACTCAGCACAGCTCCTTGTGGTGTCCTGCAGAAAGTTGCAAGCAGCAGAGAGACAAAAAGAGAGACTTTAACTGATTAAGTATTGTTTTTTTTCTGCATTTCTTCCTATGACTACATTTTCTCGCCAAAAAGCGAGTTTCTAGCTTACCCGTGATTTAAAAAGCTATATTTTTTATTACCTTGCTGTTTCTTTCTGCACTTCCAAAAGTCATTTTTTAGTCATTTTTGTGTTGTTTAGCTGTTGTAGGCTACACACTCAAGTGTGCTAGCCTGTTTATAGCATTTACAGTGTTTTTTTTGTAAGTTACAGTTGGTTCTGTAAAAAAACAAACAAAAAAAAAAACCAAAACAAAATTCTTGTTTCCCGCCTTTTCTAAGCTAGAATAGTACAGATTTCAGGATTTGCTGAATTCTGGGCTGTAGTACAGTTCCTGAGTTGCCCATATCCTTACTTGGATAGGAGGAAGCTTCTCTGTTCATCAGTGAGAGTGGGGATCTTTGAGCAGCCTATCTGTGACTGGAGGAGTGGTCTCAGCCCAACAACTAGTAGCTTATTGGCCATTTTGGATGAATTCCTATCTCTTTCAAGCTCCCTGCTTTAAAACCCGCATTTGCGCAGTTTTGCATGGTTTTGCGCACCACGCAGCATCGCACAGCGCCAGTTATGCAGGTTTAAACTATTCCCGGCTCCACAAAGTCTGCTCTTCAATTTCTCCCTTAGAACTAGTCAAGCTTTCAAATTAAGCACTCAACCTTCCTTTATTCAGCCCAGCACTTGTTCAAATTTCTCAGTAAAGCACTAACAAATGCTAGCACTGCACCCCCTTATACTATATAGAAGTAAAAAGCTCCCTATCTGTCCCATCTGGAAAATCAATAAAATAGTTCATTAAACTATTCAGGCATGTCCAAAGGGCAGTTTCAGGTCTACACTCCAGTCCAGCTGCTGAATCTGGGAATCTTGAAGCAATGTTACAATTGCCTTATGTACACAGGCAACCCTCTCCTCCTTCCAACAAACTCAAATATATGTGAGAAATGCAACTATACAGCCAAACTGGAGGGCAAGCTCTCTCAACCCAAGACTGGAACAGCCAGTCAGGAGGAGAAGGGAACCACTCGCACCACACAACCAGCCTCACATAGACCAATTGTATCTGCACCAACAAACAGGACACAGAAACACACAAAGACATACTCGGAGGGTCTAAATAAAAACCTGCCAAAGCAGCAGAGACCTCCAAAGCAGACATCCAAGCAATCACTACCTCATAACAATATTTATGTATCACATACTTCACAAAGTCTGTGTGCCACACAATCACAGTCCTTAAGGCTAAATAACACACCAAATATACTAGTAATAGGAGACTTTATTTTCAGGCACACAGACGGCCCGCTCACCAGACTGAACAAGGAGAAGGTCACTGTAAGCTGCCTGTTGGGTGCCAGGATCCACCACATAACACAAGCACTCAGGTCACTCCAAAGCAAGTACAAATATGACTCTGTCATTGTCCATGTTGGTGTGAATGACCTGAGACATACCTCGCTGGACTACATAGAAAGAGACATAGAGGAGCTCTCTGATCATGTAGCCCAGGCTGGTATGACCCTGACCCTGAGAAGCATCTTGCCCTCACCAAGAATGATGCCACAGTATAAAGACAAAATGATCAATTTTAACAATTGGCTAAACTATTGGTGTCATTCAAAGGGGATCCAGTGTCTGTCAGCCTGGTATGACATGCTTGACAAGCCACCTTGCTTCGCTAGAGACGGCTTGCACCTGACACCCCTGGGCTTTTGAATACTGGCTAAGGTTCTTGCCAGCCCCATAGTGCCTTTTTTAGTCAAGGCTCAAAAGACAAAACCAGCTCCATAGACAACACAAGAAACAAATAACTGAGGATAATGCTACTCAGTGCCAGAAGTCTGAACCTCAAAATGCACACACTCGAGGCACTCCTCAGTATGGAGAAAAATCAATATCTGTGCAGTAACAGAAACCTGGTTCAAGGCTTCAGAGATCACCGCAGCACTACCAGGCTATAACTCTTACCATACCTTTCAGCCCCAGAACCCAGATCGAAATACAAAAGGTGGGGGTGTATCCATCTTCATCAAGGATACCCATACCTCCAGGTTAGTGGCACTGCACGAAGCCTCGGAGACCATCCATGTGCAACTAACAGTAGGCAAAACTGCTTTTCAGTTTGTAGCTTGCTACAGATCACCCACCTTGTCTCAGGACCCCCACTCGGCATTCCTGAGAACATTGGAGAATATGAAGGTCTCCCCAAACACCATGATATTGGGTGATTTCAACTACCCAAACATTGACTGGGAAAACTACTCAAGTCCCAACTCCCTTGCCCAACGTTTCCTGGAATTTATAAACTCAAATGCCCTGGAACAACTGGTCACCACTCCCACAAGAGGTGGGAACATACTGGACCTGGTCATCACCAACATGGGGGCTCAATGTTCCTCACCAGAGGTAAGCTCCTCATTGGTAAAATCAGACCACAAACTAATCACACTGGACATCAACATCCTGACCCCACCCCCAGCCAAGGAAACCACTGTGAAAAATTTCTCAAAAGCAAACTTCACACTTCTCAACACAGATGTGGAATGTTTCAAAGCCACTGGACAAATGGAAAATGCTGCCCAAACTGTAGTATCCTTTACAAATACATTCTGTGAGCACCTACTGGAATGCATGGATTGAGCCATCCCAAGTAAAACCAAGACCCACTCCTCCAAAAAGAGGAGACCATTCCGGTGGACCCGGCCATAAATAAGCTATACTACAGAAGGAAGAAACTACTACATGACAGAGCAAAATCCCAAAAAGGGAAGGCATCCCTGGTCAGTATTAGCAAGAAACTATGATCCCTCATAAAATCATCCAAGGCCAGCTTCAAAAGAAAAATCGCCAAAGACTCTAAAGATAATCACAAAGCCTTCTTTAGCTATGCCAAGAATCTAGGTGGCAACTCTCAGTTCTGCTCTGAGCTGATGCAAAATGGCAAAAAATACACTGAACTCACTGACATTGCCAACATCCTGGATGACAGGTTCAGTGCAAACTTGACCCCCCCTCTCCCCCAAAAGGGCCCGTGTCCATCCCAGAAGAATGTAGAACCCCATACATCACAGACACACAGGTGAAAACAGCCCTCTCCAAAACCAAAAACACAGCATCAATGGGACCGGATGGTATCCCAGGCTGCTCTTACATGAGCTCCAAAAAGAACTAAACCCTCACATAAATTCACTATTCAAACTCAGCCTTACTACAGGATATGTACCCAAATAATGGCATACAGCAACAGTTATCCAGCTCCACAAAGGTGGCGCCACAACGGATCCTGGGTACTGTTGCCCTATAAGCCTGACTAGCCTGGTCTGCAAGGCTATGGAGTGCATCATCATGGAACTCATAAACAAAGACATTGGGAACCTCCAAACACTGGACCCTACCCAATTTGGCTTTGTTAAAGGCAGATCTTACCTCTTAAACCTAGTAGACTTCTTTGAAACAGTTATCAAGGCCATAGATGAGGGAAAGGTAGTCCACAAAGCCTACCTAGACCTTGCAAAGGCCTTCAACACAATACCCCAATCGGGCATTATAGATAAGCTCACCAGCTTGAACATTAACCCCTATGTCATGAGATGGGTTGCAAACTGGCTCATGGATAGAACTCACATGGTCAGATTTGCGGGTGCCATGTCAAACTCCAAACCGGTTACAAGTGGCGTCCCACAGGGCTCAGTCCTGGGAGCTCTCTTGTTCGGTATATACTTTTCTGAGGTACAGGCAAGCACGGGAGGCTGACCAAGTTCGCAGATGATTGCAAACTGGGAGCCATAATCAACTCTCTGGCTGACACAGACATCCTCCAGAAGGGCCTTACGGAGATGAATACCAGGTGTCACAACCATGGCCTCAAGCTAAATGCCAAAATGTGCATAGTCAGCCCCTTTGGGAAAAACAAAGTGCCCATGAACTACCACATAGGTGGTAATCCACTAAGTATGGAAGATGTAATTAGGATCTGGGGACCCAAGTAGACAGCAACCTCTCCTTTGATAATCACATTGCCAAAGTGGTTAGAAAAACCTTCTACATAGCCCACCTAATCATGAAAGGGTTCACATCTAGATCAAGAGAGGTCATTGTGCCCCTCTACTCATCCCTCATCAGGCCTATAATAGAGTACAATGCCCTATTTGGGATGTACCTTACCCGACACCTGCAACAACTGGAAAGACCCCAGAAGTACCTCACCAAGAGGATCGTGGGCCTCAAACAGATGCCCTATGCAGCTCGACTAAAGAAACTCCAGCTCTACTCAGTTGCTTACCGCCTACTCAGAGGTGATCTCTGCCTGACGTACAAGGCCATGTCTAACCCAGAATTAATGGACATGCTCCACCTCATGAAAACCAAATCCCTTAGGGCTATATGTTCTGCACAACAATAAATAGGACAAGCTGGAGGGATAGATTCATATCCCAGAGGCTTCCCTCACTCTGGAATAAAATCCCAGTCCATGTTAGGCAGAGCCCCTCACTGACCCTCTTCAAGAGAAATCTTGACGAGTGGATGGGAAATCGTAAATTTAGTCCAGGGATTACTTCTATGGCCCTGCTGGACAGAGGCTCAGTAATCTAATCAAATCTAAATGGAAGGCGAAAGCCAACACATTCTGGCTAGGCTTATAAATGTCCTAGGGCAGATAGCCTAGTACCTACCTATGAACTTATGAACCTATGAACATTGCAACTGCATAATGTACTAGGATACACATCACCTGCATACATCAGCAACTGCACATGCATGTTATCTGATCGCACACCGCTGCATGTACATGTGTGTAGGTCCTACATTCCTGCCATTTGGGCATGTTTGTAGGTATTGCAATTGGTGGACATGTGTAATGACATACATGATACATGGACTGTTGTATGATATGATAGGTGTAATAGGTGACTGGTACAGAGGGAATGTTATCTCTGTCAACATTGATATCACACCGTATGTACTGTTAGCATTCAGCAGCCATGGACCTACATTCCATGTTCATGTGTGTAATGGCTGTAGTCACCTGTTTTCACAAAGGACAACAACAGTTATGCTATTTACATGTATGTTGTGTGTGTGTGTGTGTGTGTGTGTGTGTGTGTGTGTGTGTGTGTGTGTGTGTGTGTGTGTGTGTGTCTGTGTGTGTGTGTGGCATGTGCATACCCAGGGCAGATACATGTATGTCATATCCAAGCATGAGGGTGTGTACTGGTGAACAGCAACAGTCATCTGCTAATGCTGCAAATAACCGAGGGCCTCTGGTACGTGTACAGCTGACCTGGTTACAGACAGTGGTATCATTGCATTGCATAACACATGATGCAACTGTGTCAGTACATGGGTACTCTCTACAGTTGATGTAGAGCTTGGTACAGTCCACTGGTCAAGGGTCACATGGTGGTGTACTCTTATATGTCCTTCAACATGTATGGATGCGTGTTGGTGGTCTGAGGGCATGGTGGTGTCTGAGGTTTGTATCCTGGAATGCAGCATGTGACACTGTGTCCTGCACATGACTCATCTGTGATGCTTTTCGTGGGGGTACCGGTCAGTACATGTGAGAGGCCTCTATGTATGTGGGGACAGCACCACCTGGAGCAGTCCGTACCTGTGTTATGGCCCACATGTCTGGTTCTGAGGTTTATGGTGGTAGTGTTATTGTGCACTACAGAACCATCAGCCAGGTGTTCCTCACTGCACAGATGTCAGTACTCCCCATTGTTGGATCTACAGTGAGAAGCTGTGATTATGGACGCTACACATCTAGCACTGGTTAGCATAAGCATACAATGCAGTTGTCCTGTAGGTATCAGAGTGTTATCCTGTGTTTAGGACATTTGCCTTGGAATGGCACTGTATGGGTGGATGCGACTTGGGTATTATCCCCACTCCCTTGAATCATGGATGCATGTGATATGTGTCAAAGGCCTGTCTACTGTCAGTCATGTCATACCAGAATGACAAACACTGGACAACCTCGTACTTACAGCAGGACATTGGCTCATTGTGTTGTTCAAGCAGCTGCCACCTCTAGCAAGGCTCATTGTGTTGGTCAAGCAGTTTCCACTCCTAGCAAGACATCACTGTGAGTGGTGATATTGTGCTTGGTATAGGATGGTACATCTAAGGTGATGGACAGCAGCAGACGTTGTGTGAAAGACCAGTGTCAGATATATGTAGAGCAGCATTCCTGCTAACAATTGTAACTCAGGGTGAAGGCTTGCTGAATGAGATTTGTGAACAAACTGGAATTACCATCTTCAGGCTTGCAGAAATTACCTTTGTTGCTGAATGTGTGCAAACAATGCAGCCCCTGGCAATGGCTTTGAACATCTTGCAGTCAGAGCTGAATAGCTTCATAGGAATCCTGATCCCCACCATTATGTGCCTGAAAACCAATTGTCCAAAGTCAGGCAGTCTGTAAAGCTTATTGTGCCACTAGTTGATGCTCTTCTTAAAGGCATTGAGCCTCGGTTCATTCACCATCTGGAGCATTAAGAGCTCATTCTGGCTAGCATAGTGCATCCACAGTTCCATTTGCGATGGATGGGCAGTGAAGAGCAGAAACTCAGAGGCAAGGCTCTGCTCTTTGATGCCATATAGCAACTGTATGAACCAGCACATGGGTCATCTGATGCTTCTGCATTAACTGCCAAAGAAAGGTTCTTCAGCTTCAAGGAGTCAATGCCAGTCAATGTCAACATATCTTCTCAAATGGATATGTATCTGACTGACCCTTCTAGAAAATATCTTCTCTCATGAGTTACCCTATAGTCAAGAAGATATTTCTGGACACTAGTACAGCTCTGCCAGCTAGTGCACCTGTTGAACGCCTGTTCAGTTTTGGTGGACAAGTGCTGACTGCAAGAAGAATTAGACTCATGGACGAACACTATGAAAAGTTGCTCCTTCTTCGAGCCAACATAAATGTGTAGTCATTGTATATTCATTGTGAATAGTTATATAAAGTGATATTTTCGTTAATGTTATTGTGTTAACAGTCTTGTTAGACCTGTATGACATTTTCTGTAGGCATTTTTGCATCCTCAGCATTAGTTTTAGCAGATTAGTCTAATGTACATTGCTGAACATGTGATGGGTTGTAACTTGTTATGGGTCTTGTGTTGCTGGCTGTGCATACTTTGGTTTAAGTATTAAATTGTGACTCTGACTATAAAGACTAGTCTGTGGGACTTTGTAAACTGTAAAATGCTATTCATCATTAATGTAACACTGAGTATACAACTTTAATACACTCATATTCATGTGCAGTAAGCATGTATTCCTCACACACAAGTACTATGTGAGTAAAACTGAATATGGGAATTGATAAACTATACTTATGTAAAAGTAACTCAACAGTAACTAGTTACTTTAGTTAGTAACTGGTAATAGTAATATATTACTTTTTTACAAATGTAATAAGTAATAGTAACATATTACTTTCACTTAAAAGTAACTAGTAATAGTAACATTACATTTATAAGTAACTAGCACAATACTGGTCTTTAGCCTTAAGCAGCAGCCTACCATCACCCAGAATGATGCCTCAATACAAACAGAAAATAATTGACTTTAACAATTGGCTTAGTTTCTGGTGTCATTTCAAGGGGATCCAATAGCTGATAGCCTAGGAAGACATGATTGACAGACCAAGATCCTTTGCCAAGAGATGGTCTTCATCTGTCTCCCCTGGGCTTCAGGCTTCTGACAAAGGATATTGCCTCCCACATACTGCCTTTTTTAGGCAAAGTCATGAGGACAAAATTACCAACGTGAAAAATTCTTCTAAATGAAATTTAAAGGTCATACTGCTAAATGCTAGGAGTCTTAACATGAAACTGCACTCATTGCAAGCATTCATCATACTGGAAGATGCTGACATTTATGCAGTCACTGAAACCTAGTTCAAAGCTGCTGAGAGCACCACAGCCTTAGCAGGTTACTTGTCCTACCATACTTTCAGACCCCAAATGAAGGGCTATAAAGCCAAAGAAGGTGGAGTTTCAATATTTATCAAAGGCTTACACACCTCCAGGCTGGTCAAACAGTATGATGCACAGGAGACACTCCAGGTGCAGTTAACTGTTGGCGAAATACCTATTCAAATCATAGCTAGCTACAGACCCCCAACCATAACTCATGATGCCCACTCCACCTATCTGGACTTACTTGAATCCATCAAGATTCAACCCCCTACCCTAATCTTGGATGACTTTAACTACCCAACCATAGAGTGGAAGACCTATTCTAGCCCAAACATGAAAACCAAGAGATTCCTCAACTTTGTCAATGCCAATGCATTGGATCAGCTGGTTGACACCTCCCACAAGAGGGGAAAGTAGCCTGGATCTGGTTCTAACCAAATTGAGTAGCCACTGTAGCATCCCTACAGTGCCATCCTCCTTGGTAAGATCCAACCATTAAGCAATCACTCTCGAAGTCACCATCTCCCCTGACCTCCCCCCATTGCCAGGGTCAAACAAAAAAAACTTTTCCAAAGCTGACTACAACCTCTGGAATGCAGGTATAAGAAGCTTCACAGCCACCATCTTCAAGCACTAATGTCCAAGCCTACACCAAAAAAACTATATGAGCACCTATATAGGTGCAGCAGCAATAAACAGACTCTATAATAAAAGTTAAAAATTGCTGTCCATGACCAAGAAGGAGCAGGTGCCATGTTGGAAGCAATCTTTCCTTTATCTGAACAAGCAAATAAGGTCATTGGTGAAATCCTGTAAGGCTAACTTTGAGTCCAAATTGGCCACATCTACTAAGGACAATCACAAGGCCTTCTCTGCATACATCTGCAATCTCAAAGGTAACTCCCAAATCTGCTCTGAATTGGTGGTCAACAATACTGCATACACAAACATCATAGATATAGCCAACCTGCTAGCAGACAAGTTCAGTAAAAACCTCACCCCCCTGTACCCCCATCTGTAAACCAGGACATCCCCAGCACCTGCCCCCCTCCCATCATCTCCAGGGAGCAGGTCAATAATGCCCTCTCAAAGGCAAAAAATATAGCCTCCATGGGACCCAACAACATCCCTGGCTGTGTCCTACATGAACTCAGGCAAGAGCTCTCAGCACCACTAGGCACCCTATTCAACCAAAGGCTGTGCACTGGATTCATCCTAGCAGAATGGAGGACAACCACTATCATTCCTCTACACAAAGGTGGAGCATCCACTGACCCATGGAAAATAAAGGCCCATCAGCCTAACTAGCCTGATCTGCAAGGCTATGGAACGTATTATCATTAACCTTATAAACAAGGACATTGGTGACCTCCAAACACTCATGCCTGTGAAACTTGGTCGCCAACCGAGAAACAGTCACCAAAGCTATGGATGAGGGAAAGACAGTGCACACTACCTACCTTGACCTAGCCAAAGCCTATGACACTATTCCCCACTCGGGCATAATAGATAAACTCTTCCAGCTAGGCATCAACCCATATGTTACCAGGTGGGTAGCTAACTGGCTCACTGATAGAACCCACTCAGACAAAATAGGGGAAGCCACCTCTAGTAGTAGACCCGTAACAAGTGGCATACCCCAAGGATCGGTCTTGGAGGCTCTAATGTTTAGAATATACTTTTCTGAGGTGCAAGCCAAAACTCGTGGTCTGTGGTTGACCAAGTTTGCAGATGGCTGCAAGCTGGGTACTGTCATAAATTCACCTAGTGATGTTTATATCCTCTAAGAGGGCCTTACCCTAACTAATGACTGGTGCCAGAAGCATGGCCTTAAACTGAATGCCAAGAAATATATCCTTATCCCCTTTGGGGACAATGGCATCCCCACTAATTATCACATCAATAACAATGTACTAAGCATGCAATCGGTCGTGAGGGACTTGGGCACCCAGGTTGATAGCAACCTGACTTTTGACCATCACATTGCCTCCATAGTATGGAAGGCTTTCTACATGGCCCACCTCATAAATAAGGGTATTTCATCCAGGAACAAGGAGGTCATAACATCCCTGTACTCCTCCTTTATCAGACCCATTATTGAGTGCAATTCCCCCTTCGGCATGTACCTTGCCAAGCACATGCAGCAGTTGGAAAGACCACAGAGGTTCTTGACCAAGAAAATCCAGGGTCTCAAACACCTATCCTATACAGCTAGGCTAAAAGCCCTGTCCCTCTACTCAGTCTCATACAGACTGCTCACAGGTGACCTGCATCTGGCATATAAGGCCATCTCAGACTCAGCCTTGATGGAGTTGCTGCATATGCGTAAGTTAAACTCCACTCGTGCAACCCGCACACAAGGTCTCAACTTGGTCTGTGACATTAATAGAACTTGTTGGCGGGATAGATTTGTGTCCCAATGACTCCTCCATCTGTGGAATAGATTCCCTCTCCATGTCAAGCAGAATACCTCACTAGCCCTCTTTAAGAGGAACCTAGACAACTAAATGGGAAACAGAAAATATACCCCTGCTGGACAGGGAAAAATAGGTACTGACTTTGTGGGAACATGGGTGAAATTCTTAGCTAGGCTTATAAGGGCCTCCAGGCCAATAGCCTAGTATCATCCTAAGAACCTATGAACCTATATATAACACAAGCAGAACACTATAATTCATAGTGGCAATGGATGATGATGAAGCAGGGGGTGAAATTCAAGAAACAAAAAGAGAATTACATTTTTGGATCTATACCTTTTAGAAAAATAAAAGCAGCTGTAAAGAAAATTATATTCATAAAGTAGCAGAAAGTATTCTAAAAAGTGAATAAATGTGAGAATGGTGAAAGTTGATTCTAACGATGGGGATAACTTCAATTGGAAATACACAGAATAGGCAGGTGAGAGCTGTAAATTACTGGAAAAATGGCAAAAGAACCAAGGTATTGGCAGCAAATAGAGAAGGAAAGGTAGCAGAAAGGAAAGAGGCCAAAAAACACCTTTGGACTGCAGGCTAGAGACTGCCTTCTTTATTGGAGTTTGATATCAGAGAATAAGCAAAGAGAAACTGATAGGGGAATCTTAAGAGAAAGACTTATTCTGGTAGAGTTTTTAGTTGAATGTGAACAGTAGTTGCTGTTAGAAAAGGGGTAATTACACAGCATATTACATTTTGCAATAAT
Organism: Protopterus annectens; assembly: GCF_019279795.1. Classification (NCBI taxonomy): domain Eukaryota; kingdom Metazoa; phylum Chordata; order Ceratodontiformes; family Protopteridae; genus Protopterus; species Protopterus annectens. The sequence goes on along the minus strand of NC_056739.1, from coordinate 950,355,131 downwards.
TATAGGCAACAGAGGAGGTTGGAAAAGATTTTGAAGAGCAGCAAGCAATTCAGAAGGAAACAATGGGAGGACACAAGTACGGATTCCAAATATGCAACAAAGTCTAGAATATTTAGGATTTTTGCTTGGAAATGTTTGAATAGTTATTTTTATAGCCCAGGCAGACTCCAAAGAATTTTTCCTCAGATAGATGGCAAATGTAGGAGGTGTGATGGGAAAGAGGAAACTGGGAACATATGTTCTGGCAGTGTAATGAGTTGGCAAACTAATTCCCTACAGAGTAGTCTGCCAGAAATTTTGGGTGAGCAAATGGGTGAGACTAAGAAAATGTTTTTTTAGCTGGGATGCAGGATCTGAATTGCCAAGTCATAGTAGGGTCATGTTAAGCTTAATTCTGGTGGCTGCCAAAATAGCAATTACTAAAAAATGAAAATCAAAGTTTAAACAAACTGCATTTGAAGTATATGTGATTTATAATGTTTGTAATCATAAATGTGTTAATATGATTTTTTTTATATAAATGTATGTTTGCCTATGTCTTAAGTGATAATTCAATAAAGGTGTTAAAAACCTGAGAGCTGCGCTATTCACAATAGACTTTCTAGATGTGACTGCCAAACAGATCTTGGATGATTTTTGTCACTACTGTGTATTATTAGCCCTTTTCCCAAAAATACATTTTTTTACACCACAATAATATCCACTCAAAATTTATAGAGTCGAATCAGCATATCACAATTCCTTCAGTTACGGAGATTGTCTATGGAAAAGTATCTGCTGACCTAGTACACAGATTTATAACCAAAGGTTAAAACACCCAATGCCTTAGGGAGTGAGGTAAAAGGTATTTCTAAATCAGATGTTTTGCATATACACCTATGGAGAACTTGGCATAACAACAAATTCAGTAAACCACTTGCCTTTGACAGTACTATGCAATGTTATCCACAAATAGTGGCCCATTTTACAAATTAGCAGTAATTTGGCATCCATTTCAGTGAAAAAAGTAAACTTACCACTAGAAATTTAAAAGTAAAAAATTCTATCTTGTTTTAATGTTCTTAACAGGGAATGTGTGGTGAAGCAAAATAGCACTGTATATAGGTCGGCAGGCTCATTAACCTGTTGACATTGTTTCTGCTTTAAATTTGACTTCCAGTCACTATAGTTAACACGCATAGGGTGAATGTGTGATATATTTAAGCAATAACCAACGACATGGTGTGGTATATTGAAGATTTACCCACGGCTGGCGTGACTAAATAAAGCCAATCATGGGTAAATTTCAGTATACCACAACCACAGAGTCAGTTATTGCTATTATACAATGACATTATTTAAGACAAAAACTACTTACTTTTCTTAAATAATGTCTTTGTATAACGGCGCATTACTATTCTGCCGGTGGTGGTATACTGCTTCCTTGTGTTGATGTACTGTGCATGCGTATGGGACTTGCGTTCCTACGCATACCCAGTACATCAGTGCTTTGAAATGGAAGCAACAGAGAAAAGAAAAAAAAAATCCAGGTGACCAGACCTTTTTCCGTTGGTATATTGTGGGATTTACAATGGGCACGCTGGCCAATCAGCGTGCACATTTTGGAATATTAATGGGGGTAATTGTATAATTAGTGCTGTGCTCTTGAAATGTATTCTGTATGGAAAAGACAAGCAGAATGTTTAAAAAGAGAATAAATGAGCATTTGGGCAACACTGAATGCAAAAAAAAAATATGCATATATATATATATATATATATATATATATATATATATATATATATATATATATATTTTTTTATACACACACACACACACACACACACACATATATATATATATATATATATATGTGTGTGTGTGTGTGTGTGTGTGTGTGTGTGTGTGTGTGTGTGTGTGTGTGTGCATGTATTAATTCTTTGTATAGAAATACACTGATAACATAAAACTGCTGTATTTTGATTTACTGATAATGATCATGTGGGAAAGGGTGCCTTTAAGGGTGGATATTAATAAGAGTATATACTTAAAAATTAAACTAATGGACTATTAATGCAGTTGTTGTAATTTTACCTGACCTAAATTATGCATTTTGAAAAGAATTGTTTATATGTGATATTGGCATTTCATGACTACTTAAAGCTCTGTGTTATTGAATTCCTGGCTAAAATGGTAGTTTTTTTAGCTTCACATCTCATAAATACATATACACTGATGCTTTATTTAATTTACATATCAATGTTATTTATTCATCTTTTATATTTGTTACTGTACAATAATCATTTTCTATGGTTTTATATATTTCTCTATCTTTTCTATTGTGTGTGGAAGTGGAAGTTAGTCTTGGTTTTAGATCACAAGGGCTATTTAATAAGGGACCATATAATACTAGTTTTAAGGTAAAGTGGCCAAAACTGGTCTAAAGCCAGTCCTTTTGTTTACCCTTTGACAGTAGTACATGACCTATGGGCCAGCTGGCATTCTATAACCTTATGCTTCTCCATAATCTTTGTCTTTCAGCAATGATCTTTCACAGTCTACCTCTTCAGCTTGGATAGCTCCTCCCTCGGTTAAATTTCTTAATCTTTCTTACACCCATACATACGGGCACCATAGCCATCTTACTTGAATCCTACTATCTTCTCCAGGATATAGTGTTCCTGATTTTTAGCATTGATGAACTCTTTCAAGTACACAGGTAATTATTTTTTTGGGCTGCTACACCCTGAGCAAATAATCAGCCCCCCCAATTTTGATCACCTCCTTTATCACTTAAATTATCGAGTTCCAGCATATACTACAACCTAATACTTATCACAGTATAGGAAGGAGTCAGCCTGATTAATCTCCAATTTGAGTCAAAATTCCCTAACTGCATATTTAATTTTCTGCTCAGTCAGGTGCTGGGGGAGAATTTTATCAAGTCCAAGTACTTAAGAAATCTATTTAAAGCTTTCTGAGATTTTAAGAGCTTTTTTCCTTAAGGGATGAACTATCAAAAAATGGAATTGATATGTACATTATAATCCTCCCCAACAAAGACATAATTATGCCCTGTGAGAAACACGGGGTGTTTTAAAGAATGAAAGAAAATGTCTAGGAAGTCCAAGTTAGGGCCACACAGAGGTCACAGATATAGCTTCCCTTAAACTGTTAAAAACTGTGTTATTTCCCATCTTTCTTCTTAATCCCTAATACAGTACCATGTTCCTGCCTAGAACATAATTTGCCAGTATTATATGCTCACTCTTAGAGAATCAAGGCAAGCTGTACAATAAATATCCTTTCAACATTTTTTGACATGCAGCAACATTAATCTTCAGCACTGTCAAACATGTTTGTAAGATGTCTTTTAATAAAGGATTTTAAATCCCATAAACCTATTACATTAAAAACAACTAATTTTAACATCGACACACACATCAAATTAAAAAAAAAGAATATATATATATATATATATATATATATATATATGCACACACACACACACACACACACACACACACACACACACACACACACACACACACACACACACACACACACACACACATACACACACACACACACACACACACACACACACACACACACACATATATATATATATATATATATATATATATATATATGTATACATAGACACAATTCTATAGCCTTCTTCCATTTGCGTACCACCAACTGACTATCAGCATCCCTGCTGCACCATTTGTCCTAAAGTCTAAAGTGCCTCTGTTAATATTCCCCCAAGGCTGGGACCACATCAATGGTGGGTGGAGCAGAAGTGGAATGAAGCAATCTGCAGGATTAGATATGCTTTCCATACATCCCAATGAGGAGAGTTTTTTTTTATATGTCCCAATAGGTCAGAGCTAGTGATGTCACACATATTACTGCATGTGACAACAGCTAGTTCAGGCCACCCCCAGATACCATACTTTTGCTGTCATTCTTTTCCATTACTACAACAGATCCCCATCATCATGGATGTGTACTGACCACAAACAGAATTCCCCTCCATTCTCCCCCTTCTACCCTTTTCCTCTGTAGCGGGTAAGCTGTTAGGAGTTATGCTGCTAAGTAAACCCCACAAGTGTCCTTACACACTACTGCTAGTACCACCAACAAATATTTCACCTAAGTACACCAGGAACACTTAGCAGAGTGGAAAACTGCTGATGACAAAGGCATTGAGCACCAAAAAGAAGAAAAATAAATTGTCTTCTCCTTCTGTGACTTACTATCACCTTTCTTCCCCAGGCCAGGGAACAATGAATACATTTAACCAATGAAAAACAAGGATGGCATTTTGTCACTAACCATTTTCTATGCAGAACAAAAGAGCTTATCTTCTGGATCATGTTTTGCCAGCTCTTTAAAAATGCAGCCTTAAAGATAAATTCCTTTCTGGTGGTTTCCCGAATAAGTCCTCATGGGTGTCTCCTCGAACCATAGCCAAAGAATGGACTAACTATTATAAACTTGCTTAAAACAGCATGCTGACTCTCCTTCTCCCATAATGCTGTCCTTCAGATCCTTAACCACTTTGAGCAATTGTCAACTCTTTCAAAGATAAGCAATCCCTAAAACAAACAAACCAAAAAAAATAGATGGAGGTCTCAAGTGCAGCAAAAACTTTGAATTGTTTCACTGGATGTGTAGATCTGTAGATCTGATGGGCAGTATAGACAATATTTACTCTCAATTTTTATAATATAAATGTGACTCCTTTGCAAAGGCCTTCCTGCTGCACAGATTGAAAACTGCTACGTCTTGCTAAAGTTTTACAATTTGCTCAGGAAAATGAATTTTTTTTATCACATTTCTAAGCATCATTTCCTTATCCCTGAATCCCAATAGTTTCAATGTGATTTGCTGAGGAGCCATATCTGAAGGTTTAACTAGGTGGAGAGAAGAATTTACCATTTTTACCTCTAGGCGATCAGGGAAATTAATCTCCACTACCTCTATTAATGCAGCCTGATGAAAAGCAGTCTAACAGCTATCATTTGCTTTCTCTCTCAAATATAGTCACAACATAGACACAACCTCGCAGGCCTCAGCCTGTATCTTTCCTGTAATTTCTCTAAATCTTCAAATTATTTTAACATGACATGAATATATATATATATATATATATATATATATATATATATATATATATATATATATATGGTGCTTTCTAGATCTAGGCCTGTAAACTAAGAGCATATTCACACAATCATTTATTTTCTCAATTTCTGATTCACGTTTAGACATCAGTTACAGTGACTTTTTAATATTTGCATTTGTTTATGCTTTACTCTTCCCACAATGTCTCTAAAGTGTATAGTCAAAATAAATAGCAACATGCTTGCCCTCACATGTACTGTAGACATGGGATTTCTAACAATGTCTTATGCTGCATCTACAGCTCTCCTTGGATCACATGGTACAGGCTCCCTCCTGGTGCAATGGAACAAGTAAACAAAGAACAGACATTTCTGCTGTAACTCAGGGGTTCACAGTAAGGCTTCTAGTGTGCATACATACTGTGAACTGTGTGAATAGTATCTAACAAAATTCTGTAACTAACAAGAAAAAACAGCATGCATATTCTTCTTCTAAGTATTCTGATGTTTATCTACAGCTTTGAACCTTTGATACATTACAAATTTAGAAGAACGAAAGTGAGCTAATATAAGATACCAGCAAAGAAGGTCCCACAAATAAGGAATGAAGCAATATCAAATAAAAAGGACAATCCGACCAACAAAACCAGAGCAAAACAAGTGCTTCATGAAACAAAATGCCTCATTGGTAGTTTAGCAACTTCAGTGAATACTTAACAAAGTACAGCCCAGTTCAAGGAAAAAAATAGCAATACAAACTTATATTAGAACCCTAGGTACAAAGACAGGCAATACAAAAAAAAAGTAACATAAGGAGAAGGAAGCTATGAAAATTTCTCAGCACGTGACAAGGATGAGCACATAAGTGATACAGTTAACACAACATTTCTGGACAAATTTCTAGCAAACTGAGAATGCAATTACTGAATCTTGTGCACAATACTACATAATGTGGGTGTAGATATATAGTATGCAGGCAGATATTCACTGACATGTCACACAGAGAACACAGAATTCAACATTACATTGATGCATTGTGTTTGTTACACATAATTCAATATTGCATCTATGCACTGTGTCTGTTACACAGAATTCAACATTACATCTATGCACTATGTCTGGTACACAGAACTCAACATTACATAGGTTCATAGGTTCATAGGTAGGTACTAGGCTGAGGGCATTTATAAGCCTAGCCAGAGTGTGTCGGCCTTCGCCGCCCCATTAATTAAATAACCGAGCCTCTGTCAAGCAGAGCCAATGAAGTGATCCCAGAGGTGTATTTTCTGTTACCCATCCACTCGTCAAGGCTTCTCTTGGAGAGTGTTAGTGAGGTGCTCTGCCTAATGTAGTTAGAAATTTTGTTCCAATGTATGGGGAGTCTCTGTGACAGGAATTCATCCCTCCAGCATGTTCTATTTATTGTTGTGGTGAGGTTTAGCTCACTAGAGCGCGTGGCTCGCAGTGACTTGGATTTCTTTAAGTGGAGCATGTCCATCAATTCTCAGTTGGACATGGCCTTTGTAAGTTAGGCAGAGATCACCTCTGAGTAAGCAATATGCCACTGAGTACAGCCAGAGTTTTTTCAGTCGGGCTGCATAGGACATATGTTTGAGGTCAGTACTCCTCTTGGTGAGGTGCTTTTGTGGTCTTTCAAGCTGTTGGAAGTGTCTTGTGAGGTACATCCCAAATGGGGCATTGTACTCTCTGATGGGTCTGATGAGTGATGAGTAGAGGGGCACTATAACCTCTTTATTTCTAGATGCAAACCCCTTAGTAATTAGATGGACCACATAGAAGGATTTCCTAACTACTTTTGCAATATGATTGTCAAAGGAGAGATTACTATCTACCTGGGTCCCCAGATCTCTTATTACCTCTTCTGTATTAAGGGGGCTGCCGCCTGTGTGGTAATTCGTGGGTGATTTGTTTTTCCCAAATGGGATGACTATGCATTTTTTTGGCATTTAGCTTGAGGCCATGACTTTGACACCAGGTGTCTGTCTCAGTAAGGCCTTTTTGGAGGATGTCCGTGTCAGCCGGACAGTCAGTTATGGCTCCCACTTTGCAGTCATCGGTGAACTTGGTTAGCCATAGTCCTCCTGTGTTTGCCTTTACTTCTGAGAAATATATGCTGAACAGTAGGGGTCCCAGAACCAACCCTTGTTGGACACCACTTGTGACTGGTTTAGAGTCAGACCTGGAGCCCACTATTCTTACCATGTGAGTTCTGTCTGTAAGCCAGTTGGCAACCCATCTTGTGACGTAGGGGTTTATGCTCAGGCTGATTAGTTTTTCTATAATACCTGAGTGAGGAATGGTATCAAATGCCTTGGTGAGGTCAAGGTAGGCTGTGTGAACCACCTTTCCCTCGTCTATGGCCTTGGTAACTGTTTCAAAGAAGTCAACCAGGTTTAGTAGGCATGATCTGCCCTTAACAAAGCCGAACTGGGTCAGGTCAAGTGTTTGGAGGTTTCCAATGTCTTTGTTAATGAGTTCCATGAAGATGCACTCCATAGCCTTGCAGACCAGGCTAGTCAGGCTTATAGTTACCAGGGTCAGTTGTGGCCCCTCCTTTGTGGAGCAGAATAACCATTGCTGTGCATGATTCTATGGGCAAATAGCCTGTGGAGAGGCTGAGGTTGAACAGCGTGTTTAGGTGGGGGGATAGTTTGTTCTGTATTTCGTGCAAGATGCAGCCTGGGACACCATCTGGCCCCATTGATGCTGTGTTTTTGGCTTTTGAAAGGGCTGTTTTCACCTGTGCTTCTGTGATTTCTGGGACACTACACTTTTCCGGTATTGTTGTGAGCCCTTTTGAAGGTGAGAGGAAGGTGAAGTTTGCACTGAATCTATCTGCCAGTGTGTTGGCAATATCAGTAGCTTTAGTATATTTTGTGCTATTTTGCACTATCTCAGAGCATATCTGTGAGTTGCCACTTAGATTCTTGACATAGCTAAAGAAGACTTTGTGGTTATCTTTCAAATCCTTGGCTATTTTTCTTTCGAAGTTAGCCTTGGATGATTTTATGAGGGACCTTAGTTTCTTACTGATACTGGTCAAGGATGTCTTTCCTTCTTGGGATTTGCTTTTATTCTGAACTAGTTTCCTCCTTTTGTTGTATAACCTGTTTATGGCAGGGGTCCACCAGACTGGTTTCCTTCTCTTAGGGAAGTGAGTCTTATTTTTGCTAGGGCTGGCACGATCCATGCATCCTTGTAGGTGCTCATAGAGTGCAATTGTAAAGGATTCTGCATCTTGGGCAGTGTTATCCTTTAGTGTGGGGACTGTGAAACTTGCCACCTCTGCCTTAAGTAAGGTGAAGTTTGCTTTTGAAAAGTTTTTCACTGTAGTTTCTTTGGTTGGGGTGGTGGTGGGGTGTGGACATCCAGGGTGATTAGTTTATGGTCTGATCTAACCAGTGACGGGTTGACCTCCAGTACGGAGCACCTGTAGCCCATGTTGGTGATGACCAGGTCCAATATGTTGTGGCCTCTGGTAGGGGAGTTTATCAGACGATCCAGGGCATTTGAGTTGATAAATTCCAGGAAGTGCTGAGCCTGGAAGTTTGTACTCAAGTAGTTTTCCCAGTTAAAGGTAGGGTAATTGAAATCTCCCAAGATCAGGGTGTTCAGTAGGAACTTCATGTTTTCCAGTGTCTCCAGGAAGGCGGAGTGGTGGTCCTGGGTCATGGAGAGTGATCTGTAGCAGGTCACAATTTGAATTTCAGATTTGCCCAATGTTAGTTGCACATGGATGATCTTAGAGGTATCATGCTGCGCCACTAACCTGGAGGTGTGGATATCCTTGATGAATATAGATACAACCCCTCCTTTTGTGTTTCAGTCCGTGTTCTGTGGCCGTAATGTGTGGTATGAGTTGTAGTCCAGTAGTGCTGGAGTGCTCTCTGGAGCCTTGAAACAGGTTTCAGTTACTGCACAGATGTCGACATTCTCCATACATAGGAGTGCTTCGAGCGCATGCATTTTGAGATTTAAACTCCTGGCGTTGAGTAGCATAACCCTCATTTTTTTACTTGTGCTGTTTACGGAGGTGGGTTTGAATTTTGAGCCTTTCATAAAAAAGGCACTATGGGGGCAGCAAGAGCCTTGGCCAGTATTCGAAAGCCACCTATGAACTGTGTCTGTTATAAATCTATGCACTGTGTCTGGTACACAGAATTCAACATTACATCTATGCACTGTGTCTGGTATACAAAATTTAACATTACATTATTGCACTGTGTCTGTCACACAGAATTCAACATTACATCTATGCACTGAGTCTGTTACACTGTATTCAGTCTATACACTCTGTATGTGTATCTGTTACACAGAATTCAACATTACATCTATGCACTGTGTCTGTTACGCAGTATTCAGTATTACATCTATGCACTGTGTCTGTTATACAGAATTCAACATTACATCTATGCATTGTGTCTGTTACACAGAATTCAACATTATATCTATACACTGTGTCTGTTACACAGAATACAACATTAGATCTATGCACTGTGTCTATTGCACAATAGTCAACATTACATCTATGCACTTTCTTTAACACAAAATTCAACATTACATCTATGCATTGTCTGTTACACAGAATTCAACATTACATCTATGCACTGAGTCTGTTATACAGAATTCAACATTACATCTATGCACTATATCTGTTACATGGTATTCAATCTATACACTGTGTCTGTATGTCTGCTACACAGAATTCAACATTACATCTCTGCACTGTGTCTGCTACACAGAATTCAACATTACATCTATGCACTGCATCTGTTACACAGAACTCAACATTAAATCTATGCACTGTCTTTTACAAAGAATTCAACATTAAAGCTATGCACTGGGTCTGTTACACATAATTCAACATTACGTCTATGCACTGTATCTGTTACACAGAATTCAACATTACATCAATGCACTGGGTCTGTTACACAATATTCAACATTACATCTATGCACTGTGTCTGTTATAGAGAATTCAACATTACATTTATGCACTATATCTGTTAGACAGAATTCAACATTATATCTATGCACTGTGTCTATTACACAATATTCAACATTACATCTAAGCACTGACTGTTACACAGAATTCAAAATTACATCTATGCACTGTATGTTACACAGTATTCAACATTACATCTATGCACTGTGTCTGTTACACAGAATTCAACATTACATCAATGCACTGTGTCTGTTAGACAGAATTCAACATTACATCTATGCACTGTGTCTCTTACACAGATTTCAACATTACATCTATGCACTGTGTCTGTTACACAATATTCAACATTACATCCATGCACTGTGTCTGTTACACATAATTCAACATTAGATCTATGCACTGTGTCTGTTACACATAATTCAACATTACATCTATGCACTGTCTCTGTCACACTGAATTCAACATTACATCTATGCACTGTGTCTTTTACATGATATTCAGTCTATACACTGTGCCTGTGTTTCTGTTGCATAGAATTCAACATTACATCTATGAACTGTGTCTGTTACATGAGATTCAATCTATACACTGTCTGTGTGTCTGTTACACAGAATTCAACATTAAATCTATGCACTGTGTCTGTTACACAGAATTCAACATTACATCTACACACTCTGTTACACAGAATTCAACACTACATCTATGCACTGTGTCTGTTACATACTATTCAACATTACATTTATGCACTGTGTCTGTTACACATAATTCAACATTACATCTACGCACTGTGTCTGCTACACAGAAATCAGCATTACGTCTATGCACTGTGTCTGATACACAGAATTCAACATTACACCTATGCAATGTGTCTGTTGCACAAAATTCAACATTACATCTATGCACTGTGTCTGTTACACCAAATTCAATATTACATCTATGCACTGTGTATGTTACACAGTATTCAACATTACATCTATACATTGTGTATGTTATACAGAATTCAACATTACATCTGTGCACTGTGTCTGTTACACAGAATTCAACATTATGGGCAGGATTCCCAATGGCTTGCATGGAGTCTAAGAGCCGTGTAAGACTCCATGCAGCCATTGCGATCCAGGAACAGCCCGAAATCCTGTGTAAGAGAAAGCTAAAATGACTCTTACATGGACAGGGCGTGGATATGCTAATCACCCCACTTGCAGCCGAAAGGCATGCAAATGAGGTAGATTAGCGATCCACCAAGCTGAAACCAGCCCGTGTAAGAGTCGTGTTAGTTGCAAAAATGTACTCAGTTGACAACTGAGTACGTTACTGCAAATAACACAACGAAGCAATGACAGCTCCAAATAAAGTGTGCAAATGTTACAGACAGCATGTCAATGGCCAAATATGTGGCCATTGGCATGGTAAACTGATGCAAACACGAAAAAAAATAGTTTTTTTTTCGGAGATCGGCGATGTTTAAACGCAGCGCAGCCCAGCGCAAACGGGCTGCGCTATATAAAACTGAAAAATGAAGGGTTGAAACCCACAAATGTGGGTTTTATGTAATGCATGGATTTGCAATGCAGGGACTAGCAGACCCAAAACAACATGGCCACTGTCTAGTGGTTGCTAAGGGGGGAAGCTGAGTGTAAGACATGTAACTAAGCATTAGTAGGCAATCCTATGTAAATGAATGGTAGGATAGTGAATCACACTGTCACATAGCAAATGAGCACAGTCCGTGTAGTGTAAGAGTTAGATAAGGGGGAATAACAGAGTAGGAGATAGGTGACATCACAGGGGGGAATGTCAGGAAGAAATCTAGCTCATTGGAGCAAAATGGTATGTGAAACATATCAATCACACAGCAGAAAAAGAGGAGTGTCAACAGATAAGCATGGGAAAGTCAAGAAATGGAAGGTGTACACTGTAGCTAACACCAAAGTTTCTTGCTGTACGTGCATGCGTGTGTGTGCGCGCTGGGAGCCGCGAGTAAGACATAGTGTGTGCGTGTAACACAGAGGAAGCATGTAGGAGCCTGTTTAAAGATCTGTAAACCTGTTTGCGCTGGTGTGCGCGTGTTTTAACCCGAATAAGCAGATTGTAGTCTGTGTAAGCATGTGTGTGCGCATGGTAGCCACTGTGAGCGTGTTTTCGCTGGTATGCGCGCTGCTCCCCCTGAGGAAACAGAGAGGAAAAGGAAGCAGAAGAAATAGTAGGAAACTAGCAGGGAATACTTGTAGAGGTAGCAGGTGAAAACAATTAGAAGCAGGCAATTACACAGGCAGAATACAAGCCCAGCCCAGCACTTAAAACACTGCAAACAGCATTGCAGTATGTTTCTCTCAAGAGACACTGCAAGACAGAAGTACGCTAATAGAAGTGAAAACTGAAAAAGCTGCACTCAGACCAAACATGCTAGGGGCTGCCTTAGCTGTCATAAGGAGACATAGGAGACATGCTGAGGGTGGTGACAATGGAAATGCTGCCAGACAACCCACAGTGAGGAGACAGAAGAGGGTACAGGCCCAGGGTCACCTACCAGGGGTTACATGAGCTGGAGATAGTGGAGCGCTATAGAGTGGACAGAGACCTCCTGCAGCAAATTGTTGAGCTGTGCAGGCCACGCCTAACACACAGAACCAACAGAGGGGAACCCATCCCAGTGGAAACCAAGGTATGTGTTGGCCTAAGAATACTAGCAGCAGGTACCTTCCAGAGACCAACTGGTGATATGATGGGGATATCACAGGCATCAGCCTCCAGGGTACTGCACCATTTCCTGGATGCCATGTCAGCACATGTCGGTGATCATGTATATTTCCCCAATGCCCGTGAGGTATTGGCCAGCAATATGCATCTCTTCCAGCAAATAGCAGAATACCCTGAGGTAGTGGGTGCAATAGACTGCACGCACATACGCATCAAAGCACCAGCCGGTGAGCGGGGTAGGGCCTACATTAACTGCAAAGGCTTCCCCTCCATCAACTGCCAGGTCGTGTGTGATGCCCAGGGCATAATAATGAATGTGTGTGCTGGCTGCCCTGGGAGCTACCATGATTCCCACATCTGGCATTTGACGTAGCTGTACCAGACATTTGCCAATGGGGATATCCCACATGGACACTTAGTGGGGGATGCAGGTTATGCACTGGAGTCGCTGATGACACCCATCAAAAGCGCACACACACCTGAACAGGAACGCCATAATGAGGCACACGCACAAACACGTAATGTAATAGAGTGTGTGTTTGGGCTGCTCAAGTCATGGTTCCGGTGCCTGGACACATCTGGTGGAGCCTTGCAGTACTCACCAATTACATGTACCCAAATTGTCATGGTATGTGCTATGCTACATAATAAGATCCTGCGAAAACAGCTGCAGCAGGACCAGCATAGGGCCGGGACAAACAGCCCCCCACCATTGCCAAGGCCATCACAGGCAGAGCGTGACTCGGAGGAGGATCAACTTGAGCCTGCCCCAGTAGGCAGAAGGAGGTGTTCCCAGTATGCCCTGCCCTTGGCAAAGAGGCAACGCATAGCACATACACTGGCTCAGTAGGAACTCTGGGAATGATACCCCTCTCTGACTCACTCATATAGTAACAGGGATGTCTAACATGACATAACCTGCTATCAAACATGTACAGGGAGTGTAGTATGTGCATCCGACAGAGGCAGCCCTGCAGCAGCACCTGAGGCATGATTGCCATGTGTTAAGCAATGTAACACCATCTAGTATATTGAAACATGAAGACCCAACCTAACATCTCACCCTCACCAAGCATGATGCCACACTATGAAGACAACAAGATCAAGTACAATAATTGGCTGAGGTATTGCTGTTAGCAAGGGGGAACACATGGCTGACAGCCTGGGCTGACATGCCGAGCAAGACATGATGCCCCACCTGCTAGGGATGGCACGCACCCAGCACACCTGGCTGTGTAGATACTGGCAAAGGCTGCTGTTACCCCCACTGTGCCTGGAATAGGTAAGTTTGGAAATACAAACCCACCAACATAGATAGCACAAGGGATAATAACCTGGACGTAATGCTACCCAATGCCAGAAGTCTAACCTGCAAGGTGCATGCAGACCAAACCCACCATAGCATGGAGAATGGTAATATGTGTTCTGTAACAGAAACCTGGCCAAGGCCCAGAAGAGCACCCTAATACTACCAGGTTATGCCTCATACCATGCTCTACAGCACCAAAACATGGAACACACAACAATAGGAGTGTGGCTACCAGTAATTATCAAGAATAACCACACCCCCAGGTTGGTACCACAGCAAGAAGCAGCATGGACTATCCACGGGCAAGTAACACTGTCACAAACTGTGTACCTGTTTGAAGCCTGCTACAGACCCCACACACAAACCCAGGTACCCCAGCCAGCCTTCCTGAAGACACTACTATGAATGTCCCAACAAATACCAAACAAGGCACAGACAAAGTATGACATAGGTGGCAATCCATTATGTATGGAAGAAGTAATCATGGACCTAGGGACACAAGTGGATGGTAACCTGTCATGTGACACACACATTACCAAGGTGGCCAAGAAGACCTGCTATATTGCCAACCTTAATATGAAAGGATGCACATGTAGAGCTACAGAGGTCACTGTGCCCCCATACCCTTCCCTTATCAGGCCCATACGTGACAACTATACCCCAGTTCGCATGTACCTTACCTTACACATGCAGCAGTCAGAAAGACCCCAAATGTACCCCACCAACAGGATAAAGGTTCCAAACATTGGACATCTGCAGCCTGGCTGAAGAAACCACAGCCCAATTCAGAAGCATACTGCACAGTCAGAGGTGATGTATGCCTGATGTACAAGGCCATGTCCAATCCAGAATGAATGGACATGCTCCACTGCAGAAATCCCAAATCCAGCAGACACACCACAGTGAGATATCTGAACCTCTACACATAGATTAATATGATGTGCTGGAGGGACAGATCCATAACCCAGAGGCACAGGACACTCTGGAACAGAATCCCAGTCCATGATAGGCTAAGCTCCACACACAAACTCAACAAGAGAAATCCATTGAAGTGCATGGGAGATAGTAGGTGTACACTGGGGGCCATCCCTGTGTCACATCTAGGAAAGTAAACCCTACGTGGGCATAATATGCACATTGCAAGGGGTGTTGAGACCCACACACAGTCTGTCCATGCTCAAACAAGGCCAGGGCAGATAGCCTAGTATGAACCTATGAACCTATGATGATACCAATTGTGCAGAACACAAAGGATTATTACACAGCTGTCCTACCTGATGGTAGGAACCATGGTGATAATCCACAGATATGCTCTGCAGCACTCTAATATCACAAACAATACACCAAACCCACACACATTGCCAACATCCTACCTAACAGATTCTTTGCAAACTCCCCAACAGCACCTAACTGCCAAATATCTATCCCAGGAGAGTGCTGGCCCCCCGACATTGCAGATGCTGAGGTAACAGCCAGTATCCACAAAGCACAGCACACAGCATCAATGGTATCAGATTGTGTCCTGGGTTGTGTCCAACAAGTACTGTAAGAAGAATGGAACAGCAAATAGCATTACTGTGCACTATCAGTCCTACCACAGGATATGTACCCAAAGAGCGGATGTACAGCAACAGTGGTCCCACACCACAAAGGGGGTGCCTGAATGGATACGGCAAACTATCACCCCTCAACCCCGAATATCTAGGTTGGCAAAGTAATGGAGAGGATGATCATGGATCCCATGAATAACGAGATTGGGTACCCACAGTCATTGGACCCTACCCAGTGTGGCTGTCATAGGGCAGATCCTGCCCCATACACATGTCTGACTCATGTGAAACATGCACCAAGCCCAGTGATATGGGGAATGTTGATCACACAACCTATCTGGACCTTGCTAAACCCTTCCATACAGTACCCTAGTTGGTGGTACAGATAAGCTCACCAGCCTAACTATAAACCCCTATGCAAGTAGATGGGTTGCAAACCAGCTCAAGGACAGAACTGACCTGGCAGACATGCTGTAGCCATGGAAGACTGCAAACCAGGTACAACTGGCATCCCACAAGGCATGGTCCTGGGACCCCTCTTGTATGCTATATATGCCACATAGGTACAGGCCAACATGGAAGGACTCTGTCTGAACAGGTTTGCAGAGGACTACAGACTGGCCACCATATCGGACCCTCCAGCTGACACAAGCAACCTACAAAAGGCACACATAGAAACACACAAATGGTGCCACAGCCATGTCAACAAGCGAAATGCAGAATAGTGTATAGTCAACCCCTGTGGAAACACAGTACATGGTCAGAAATTACCACATAGGTGTTAACCCAGTAAGTACATCAGGAGCAATAAGAGACCTGGGGACACAAGGTGATAGATATCCTGCATATGACAACCATGTGTCTGTAGTGGTTACAGAAACATACCATATACGCACCTAATCATGAAGGTAAGCACAGCTTGGTTAGGGTAGGTCAATGTGCCTCTCCAGTCATCCATCAGCAGCCTCACAATTGTGTACAATGGCCCTTTAGGGATGTACCATAGCAGACACCTGCAGCAACTGGAAAGACCACACAAATACCCCACCAGGAGGATCGCAGAGCTGTAACAGATGCTATGTGTTGCCTGACTAAAGAAACTGCAGCTCCACAAAGTGCCATACTGCCTGGCTGGAGGAGAACTGTGCCTGATGTATAGAGCTATGACCAACCTGGTATCAATGGACATTTGGCACCATGTAAACACTGAATGCTGGTGACCTATGCAGCTGACAGGCCTGAACCCCAGCACAGACATAAACAGGACATGCTGTACTGATTGGTCCATAACCCAGAAGCTCACTCCACTCACGACTAAACTCCCACTACAGGATATCCAGGGAGTCCCTCAGTGACTGTTATCCAGTGGAATCATGATGACTGGATGGGAGATGGTAGGTGTACCCTGGATGTCACCTGTATGTCACAGGTAGACAGAGGCACAGCACACTAACCGTGACATATGTCATGGCAAACACCAGTTAATGTGTGTTGAAGGACAAACACTCTCTGACTAGCATTACAAATGGACTAGGGCACATGGCCATTGTTTGTCACTGTCCACACAAGTTGTGGAATACATTAACAATGTCGGACAATCATGTACTAAGCTGTCCATATCTGAACAAAATGCAACATGGTCATATCTGCACAACTGGCCCTCAACCAGTCTGGTGTGCTCACTATATACATTACAAGCAGTGATATGACTGAAACCGATTATACTGTCCACCAAAGTGAAAGTTTTGCCCCAGTACACTATACAACAATACAACTGTTTGGTCAGCAGGAAAGAATGATGACAACTTTATGCAAACTATCCCATGATGACCCTGCAGGCACAGCATAATGCCTGTTAGGTTCAGACACACAGCAGTTGGGCAGTAAGAACACAACCTGATGTCCAACACTCAACTGTACATGTGATATATAGATGGCGTCCACACACAAACAGAAATGTGGTGGTCCACAGATCCAAACATAAGGAAAGGTCACACTGGGCATGCTCGCACACTTAGATAAATGAGATGTGGCAGTCAAGAAGCCATACAAACTGTGAACTGGGCATGCTCACACACTTAGGCCATGTCACAGTTCAGCAGTTGCACACACATATCTGGCATTTCTATGTGTTAACACAGGAACCTCCCACAATACAGACAGCTGCCCAGTGCACACAGTGAAGTTACGACAGAGACATAAGTAAAGTACTGGATCCCACTCATATGCAAACATCTCCCACAGTACACACGTTGTTTATAGAGATAGGGAAGGCTATGGCAATAAAGACCCACAAACAGTATATGAGCAACAGATACTTGCATTTGACAGGTAAACATATGGCCGTAGAGTGCAATACCTGACTGTTGTCCCTAGGGAATACAGAAGGCTATCCACAGTGTATTTGGCATCTGCCTCCACAGTACAGTAGGCCACTGTGCCTGTGCAAAGTTAATGCATAGATATGCTCTCCCCCTTACTGATGGATAGTAACAGATGTACATACCTCTTCATCCATAACGATGTCAGCACACTATACATATGTCAGGAGTAGAAATTATACCCAGTAATGTGAATAGTGCGCTCCACTACTGCGTCTCTAACAAGTGTTATAATATAGTTAGGTAGGTGTTTGAATCCTGCATGTGCTCAGTGTGTGTGTGACTGTGTGTGGGGGAGTAGTGTGTGCAATTCCATGTGTATGAGAAATGTCCCTTTTGGTAACTATTACTACACAACACATGCTGTATATTCCAATGTCTAAACACTGATGATGTCAGCACCCTATAAGTACAGCAGGAGAAAGCAATTCCCCCAGGAATGCAAACAGCGCACTCTACTAATGCATCTCTCACTAGTGTCATAACATAGTTAGGTAGGGGTTTGAATCCTGCAAGTGCCCAGTGTGACTGTGGGGGGGGGGAGTAGTGTGTGCAATCCCATGTGTATGAGAAATGTCCCTTTTGGCAACAATTACTACACAAAACATGCTGCATATTCCACTGTGTAAACACTGATGATGTCAGCACCCTATAAGTATAGCAGGAAAAAGCAATTCCCCCCCAGTAATGCAAATAGCACACTTTGCTAATGCGTCTCTCACTAGTGTCATAACATAGTTAGGTAGGGGTTTGAATCCTGCAAGTGCCCAGTGTGTGTGTGACTGTGTGTGGTGGAGTAGTGTATGCAATCCTATATGTATGAGAAATATCCCTTTTGGCAACTATTACTACACAAAACATGCTGCATATTCCACTGTGTAAACACTGATGAAGTCAGCACCCTATAAGTACAGCAGGAGAAAGCAATACTCCCAGTAATGCAAATAGTACACTCTGCTACTGCGACTCTCACAAACGATCTAACATAGTTAGGTAGGGGTTTGTATCCTACAAATGTCATGTGTATTTTTGTCACACAGTTTGTCCATGTGTGTGGGGTGTTGTTCCCAATATTGCACGACATACATTATATCAGTAATGTCAATGCACACATGATGTATGTGTGTGCCACCTACACATATGTACCTGTGAACTGCAAGAGTTCCCATGTCCGAAGCCTGCCTCATGTGAATACATGGAATATGCATGAGACAACTGTATGACTGTGGTGTTCTGTGCAGGGGCTGCATGTGGTATGTGACTATACAGTGTGGGTTGTAGATGGTGTCATCCCACCAGGGAGGGATACATGATCAGTCTGGAGCATATAGTCCACATGTTGGTGATGAACAGGTGCAGCATGTTGTCACCACTTGTGGGAGTGGTATCAAGTTGTTCCATAGCAATGCAGGGAATGAATGATAAGAAACCTTCAGATAGGGTCTTGCAGCTAGAATAATGCTCACACTGTATGTTTGGGTAGTTGCAGTACAACCATATAATGGTGTGTGTAGAGACCGTCATATTCCCAGTGTTGTCAGGAAGGCCAAGTGGGTTTCCTGGGTATGGGAGTGTGGTGTGTGCCAGGCTATGAACCTGAGGGCAGTCTAACCCACTGTGTGTTGCACATGGAGAGGCTCTGATGCTTTGTGCAGTGCCACCAACCTGGGGGTGTGTGTATCTGAGGTGCCTTTGGATACATCCCCCCTGTTCTGTTTTGGTGCATGTGTAGGGGATGACAAGCATGGTATCAGGAATGACCTGGCACTGATGGTGTGCACCTGGTAGCCTTGTACCAGGAATCTGTTACTGCATGGATGTTGCTGTACCCCATGTGAAGGACAGTTTCCACTGCATGAATCTTGAGGTTTACACTGCTGCTGTTGAGTAGCATTGCTATTAGTGTCCCATCCCATGTGATACCTGTGTAGGTGGCTATGTAATGTCAGCCTTGCATACAAAGGCACTATGTGTGTAGCAACAGCCTCTTCCAATATACAATGGGCCATGGGTGACAGGTGCAAGCTGTCCCAAGCAAAGCAATGTGGCATGTCCAGCATGTAATCCCACACTGACAGGCATTGGATCCCCTTTGGATGTCACTGAAAGATACGTTAAGTGCAGAAACCGATGATCCTGTCTACATATTGTGGCAGCATTCATGGTGAGAGTGAGATGCTACTCAAGGCCAGGGTCATACCAGCCTGTACCACAAGCTCAGAGAGCCGCTCTATGTCCCCCTAACATGTAGTCTAGGAAGGTGTGTCAGACGTCATACACACTGGCACAGACAATGACTGAGTCATACTTCTACATGCCTTGGAGTGACCACTTTGCTTGCGTTATGTGGTGGATCATAGTGCCCGACGGGCAGCTCAGCGTGACTGTCACCTTGTGCAGCCTGGGAGTAGGACCACTGTGTACATGACAATAGAGGTACCGCATACAACCGTAGCAGGTGTGTCATCTAGCCGTAAGGCCTGACACTGTTTGGCACACAGGCTTGGTGAGCTATGTGTTGCATGTGCTCTGCTCTGGCGTAATGTTTGCTTGTGTGTCTGCTTTGCAGGTGTCAGCTGCTCAGGCAGGATGCTATTCTGAGAGCCCAATAATGTACCTGTGTGTGTCTGTGTTTGGATTGTGGTTGTGGCAGGTCTATGGGAGGCTGGTACTGTATTCACTGTAGTATCCCACTCCACCTGACAGGGAATGCCAGTGCTGTGTAAATAGAGCTTAGCCCCCAGTTTGGCTATGTGGTTGCATCTCTCACATGTGTTGTACATGTATGGGAAGGGGAGAGGGTTGTCTGTGTACATAAGACAGCTGTAACATTGCCACATGACTCACAGATTCACCAACTGGACCTGAGAGTAGATCGACAGGTGACCTTTGCACATGCTACAATAGCATTGTGACTCCCATACTAAGTAACAACACATAGGGCCAATGGGGAACAAGGTACTCAAGGTGACTATGTGAGGGTGTAGTGCTCCTGATTTATTAGTGCTGGCATATCTGAATGCTGTCTTGAGCAAATGTGAGCTAAGTCATATGCAATGTGTTACAGGCAAGCTACATGCAAACAGGACAAACAGTGACGTTCTGTCAAGTGACACATGGACAGTAGTACAGTAAGCAACACAGATGTCAGTAGGGATCCACAGAGGCACTGTATATCTGCACTGCAGGTGGAATCAGTGTTTCAGGAACAAAACAGGCAAGCATGCATACGAACAAAGCTACAGTCAGCAGGCCTGTATGTAGACTATGCTACAACAAACAAGGTGTATGACTTCCAGTATGTAACAGTGCATATATGCAGGCACTCTAAGCCAGTACCCAGACATTCCCAGGTCAGACGGGCTGGGTCCAACTGCACCCCCCACAAGTGTATGGACCACGTACCTTCGTAATGTTGACTAACTGGCCTGATACCCAAGTGCTCATACCTGTAATAATACACATGTCAAATAACAGACACTGAGCCCTCACTCAGCAGTTCCAGACTTAGTATGATGTATGCTACCTGTCCTGGCACCACAGTATCCTTGACATGTATGGACACTCTCCCTCCTGTCATAGTTAGTTCTGTGTTTTGGTGCTGTTATGCATGGTATGAGGTGTGACCTTGTAGTGCTAGTGTGCTCTTGTGAGCCTTGAACCTGTTGTGTAGTACCGCACAGATGTCAACATCCTGAAACATCTGCATTGCAGAGTCGTGTGTGGACAGCATGCAACTCGCAGTTGACATGGCCATCATTGAGTATCAATATGTACATTGTTGTATCCCCTGTGCTACCTATGTAGGTGGCCATCCCTTCACAGCCTCACCAGCAGTATGCAAAGATGTGCAGATGGAACACTGTGGTAATTACTATGGGTGTACAAAACAATACAATGACATTCATACTGCAACTGCATCAGGCATGCTGGTATATACCCACAACCCACAATGCTATAATTACACTGTACTGTTGTCAACATCATACTATTACAATACGTCTATGTAGTCACACTGTGCATCAGCACCATGTTAACCTGTTCCTGCACCGATTTTACAAATTGCAGGAGGTGGCACAGTTTCATCATATGCACAGGGTGTGTACCTGGTATGCCTGAGTCTGCCACTGATACAACCAATTGACATGTCTGTGTGTGTGTGTTGGTGAGGGACAGCAGTACAAGATGGGGCAATGTTCATGCAGTGTGAGCGTGTATGCGGTAGCCCTAGGTGTTATCACTTTGCATGTGTGTATGAATGCACATAGTCCCACCTCATGGCTGCCATATACAGGTGTTTGTGGACATCCACAGACTGTACCTGCCAGGTCATACAGATCACTGTCTGTGGCCACGGACATGGCACCTGTGCCTGGCAGGGGTGCTACGGACTGTATCAGGTACCAAGCCAGACTGGGTACTGTCATCAGAAGCAGGTGTTTGTTGACTGGAGACAGGTCCCTGTTGGGACTGTCCAGTGCCACGTGCATGTGGTCTCCTGGGGAGGTCCGATGACAGCACAGACCCTGCATTGCTGGGGCTGCTGCTGGCACTATGTGAGCGGCCACGGCCCTGTTGTCATCCGTGACGGCTGCCAGCTGCTGCTGTTGCTGGCATACGGCCATGTCAATGCCTCAACCATCCACCATTGCCCTGGCTCATGGACATATAGTTGTGGAACAGATCTAATGTGTCCCCCCAACGTCTGTCAATGACCTCGGTGAAGTTGCGGATGGCAGCCGCAACATCACGCATACTGTCACTCATGGCTGTGTGACATGCTCTCAGCTCCCTCAGACCCTGTCTGGTGTACTGTTCCATACGTGACTGTATCTGCATTACAGCCCGAAACATAGCTGGTGTTGAAAGACCTCTGTGGGCACGTCTGACAGGGGCGGTACACCCACAGATGCTCCCACGAGAACCCATGGATGTCTGCCTGTGTGGTACCGTGTCAGGGCCCTGGCCATGGCTGCAGTGTGGGGATGCATGTGCCACCGGTACCACATTACCCTGGTCAATGCCCACTGTATCCTGTCCATCACCTAGGGACATTGGTGACAAAGGATGTATTGGCAGGATGACTGTGCGCATTGATGGGGTCGACAGCTGTGTAGTGTCAATTGGCTGACCAATGACGGACCCTGGCACACCTACCTGTGCCATTACACAGGTATCATCATCACTATCCACAGCAGCTGATTCAAGTTCCCTGCTGCACGGCACCAGAGCAGCACCAGAACCTGTGGGAGTAAGACAGGAAACACAGTTTACAATGTGCACACAATGCCACCACTGATGTACACATGCGCACATGCACACATGCACACACGCACACATGGGCACATGCACACATGGGCACATGCACACATGCACACACGCACACATGGGCACATGCACACATGCACACATGCACACACGCACACATGGGCACATGCACACATGCACACACCTCAGTATATGAGATATCAACCCACAGACACAAACATACCTGCAATCGAACACATAGCACTACTGCTTCAGCCTATGATTACTATTAGTATACAGAGTAGTGAAGGTAATGGTATTACACACTCACCAGCATGGATAGGTTGCCTTGCTGTTACACCAGAGGGACCTGCGGAAAAGAGAAATTTATCGTCAGTGGGCACAACTGTGCCATTGATACTGTGGGCATGATACAGTTCAGTAGTGCAACAGTTAGCTTCCACAGGTGTACTGCAGATAATGAGGTTATCAGTAATGCACAATAATTACCATGATTACAGCTACAAATCGAGGACACACCCCACACATGCATAACCTAACAGTGTACAGAATGGTCAACTATACACATGGCATGTTACCTGCACACTCTGTGTCCTGCTGCTGTGTGGCTCCAGCCTCCATCATTACATATGTATGCTGTTGTTGTTGCTGCTGTGCTGGAGCCACAACACTCAGGAGTAGTCCCTCCAGTCTGGTGAGGGGGGGATGTCTAGCCACCCCACCACCTGTGGCAAGCTGCTGCCTGTGGATATCTGATGCACACTGACAGACATTTCTAATTAAATCACTGCAGTGATGGCGTACCTGCTCATATGTCCGGTTATGTGTGCCTATGTCATTTAACCAATGGACCAGGTCTTGCCACAGTGCAGCCCTCTCCTGCTGGTTCTGGCTGGTGCGGGAAAAGAGTACAGCGAAATCCCGCACCAGGCTCTGGTGTATCTCCTCCTCCTCTGCAGCGGAGTAGACTGGGTTCCGCTGGTGAACCATGGCCCTGAAAAGGAGAAGGGAAATATGTCAGCAATATCTGTCAGCAGACTATAGCACACATAATACACATAATACTTGACTGCAGTGATATAACTTAGGCACCATATATAGCATCTGTCTGTCTATTGGGGGATACACATGTACATGACCAGATATCAGTGCTCATCCAACAACTGTGCAACAGTACCTGGCACACTCCATACAACAGACTAATATACTGCAGCAGTCAATGCACTGTTTCAGGTACAATACACAACCTCACACTGGAGGTTTGAATCAAGGTACTGTATGGGGAACATTATCAGCCCATGCACTGCACACAATGAACATTACATATTTCACTGGTAATGCACACTACTCTTACTTGCCATAACCCTACCTACACCACAGTGACATACAGGGTAACACAGCACAATATATGGCAATGTAGTATGTGTTGATCGCAATACCCCACACACTTGTCTCTGGCCTCACATCAAGGACACACACTACCATGACAGACAGACAGTCATGGTGAGCAATCACACCAGTACACAACATGCACCCAGTCACTAGCACACTCATTCCACCTCACATATTCTATTTGCAATGTGTTCATGGGTGTGCATTGTGTCCTAGGTAGGTAGTGTTCTTTTGGCCCTGGGCCTACAGCGGCATACTGTTATGCTACCCTGCCCCTTGTGACACATGTGTTATGATCGTACCTGCTCCTTACAAACAGTTAAACAGAGTGACTCATATGGCATATTACCTATCAGCATAACATTCAGCAGGGGTATGTCTGACATCTACTCATGGGGAGTCTTGCTTCTTAATTCTGTGTGGTCTACTACAGGGTATGTCATATCGGTGGGTAGGGTCCCATACCTCCACCATGTGCTCTATACTGCAGTGACAAGGATGACAGACATAGGTAATTTGTGTTGTGGATGTTGGAGGTGTTACCATGGTTGGTAGACAACTGTCATGGGTGTGACCAAACTATGTATATCCAGCAGTAGTAACTTCTACGTAGATAGTCTGTGTGGGCTCTGTGGTGTTTGAGTGCATTGACACAGTTACTTGCATATGTCTGTGTCCTTCACCATATCTGTAGGTGTCATGGGAGGTACATACCGTGTAGAACATTGTGGGGTGTGGAGGGGTACAGTGACCTACATGTCCATAGCTGACACACCATGTCCGCTGACACATTCCATGTACAGGTATTACAGGACAAGTGTGCCACTGTGTATATCAATGTGGAGCCTATTGTACACTTGTTGAGCCTGTTCCCCCCTGACACATGCAGTGGTGGGCAGGCATGTACATATGTGGTGGCTACTGGTGTTAGTGTTTTTGAATGGGTTATGGTACTCCAGTATCCACACTGGTGTTCACTCCATGCCTGTGACACCAGGCACCTGTAGCAAGACATCTGCACACATGTGCCTCACACAGGCTATATATGTATATATATATATATGTATTGATATATTTATATCTGTATATAGATATATATCTGTTTGTATATATGTTTATATAATATGTATATATAGATGTAGATATATACATATAGATGTGGGGAGGGAGGGGGAGAGAGTGAGAGAGAGACACAGGGTGAGTGTGAGTGTGAGGGGGTGGGACAGAGAGTGAG
The DNA here is from genome assembly GCF_019279795.1 of Protopterus annectens. Classification (NCBI taxonomy): domain Eukaryota; kingdom Metazoa; phylum Chordata; order Ceratodontiformes; family Protopteridae; genus Protopterus; species Protopterus annectens. Next base: position 950,329,221 of record NC_056739.1, on the reverse strand, counting down.
AGATAATCATATACAGACATATCTGTTGTCAGTCAGATCTATCTGTATATGTATAAGTCTCTACAGATATCTATATATGCATGTGTGTATTACATATATCTGCAAGTACATATTCTACCAATCTTTATATCTGTGCAGTAAGTAAGAACCTGGTTCAAGGCTCCTGAGAGCACACCAGCGGTACCAGGCTATACCCCATATCATGCGATTTGGCCCCAGGACTCGGGACAAAACAAAAAGGGAGGGGGGTGTGTCCATATTCATGGAGGACACACACACCTCCAGGTTAGTGGCAACACGTGAAGCATCACAGACCATCCAGGTGCAGATAACCATAGGCAAACCTGCTATACAACTGGTAGCATGTTACAGACCACCCTCCTAATCTCAGGGACCACAGTCAGTCTTCCTGTAGACATTGGAGGATATGAATGTCCCAACACACACCATCATATTGGGATACTACGACTACCCTAACATACACTGGGTGCATTATTCTACCCCAAACACCCTAGCCCAAAGGTTCCTGGAATTCACTATGTCAAATGCAATGGAACAGCTAGTCACCTCTCCCACAGCAGGAGATAATATACTAGACCTGATCATCACAAACATGGGGACAATGTGCTACACACTGGATGTATACCCCTCACTAGTCACATCTGCCCACAGACTAATCCTCCTGGATATACATATCCCACCTCCCCCACAACACAAAAGACTACAGTGGGAAACCTCTCACATGCTGACTTTACACGTCTTATAACTGAGTTGGTATCCTTAATGCCCACTGGGCCAGTGTAATCCACTTCCCACAATGCAGACACCTTCACATATGCTTCTATAGACATCTCCAAGAATGCATGGATCATGCAATCACAAATGAAACCATGACCCTCTCCACCAAGTGCAGGCATCCTGTCTGGTTGACCCCAGCATTGAACAAATTGTATAACAACAGAAGGTAGCTACTGCACGGCAGAGCATACTTCCATAGAGCTACGGCATCTCTCATCAGCAGTAGTAGACAGATATGTTTTGTCGTACAAACATGCATGGCCAACAATGAGGGGGACATCGCTATGGTCACTATAGATAACCACAAGGCCTTCCTCTGCTATGTTACACACCTGGGTGGGAACCCTCAGTTGTGTTCACAGTTAGTTCACAGTGACATACGCTACACTGAACACACAGATAATGCCAAGAGTCTGGCAGACAGGTTCAGTGCAGGTCTCTCCCCTCCCTCACCCACACATGTGGAATTACTTATCCCAGCTGACTGTAACCTCCCTGTCATCTCAGATGTCCAGTTGGGAACCACCCTCAGTGGAGCTGTAAACACAGCATCAATGGGACCCAACAGTATTGCAGGTTGCATGCTACGTGAACTGCAAGAGGAGCTACACATGCACATTACATGCTATTCAGCCGTAGCCTTACTACAGCATATGTACCTGGACACTGGCATACAGCAACAGTAGTCCCACTCCACACAGGAGGCACCTCTACAGACCCTGGTAACTACCGCCCATAAGCTTAACCAGCCTGGTCTGCAACACTATGGAAAGGATCATTATGGTACCCATACACAGAGACATTGGGGACTTAGACACTTGATCCCACCCGGTGTGGCTTTGTAGAGGGCAGATCCTGCCTTATGAACCTGGTTGACCTTTTCAAATCAGTCACTACAGCCATTGCTGAGGGCACAGCGGTCCATACAGCCTACCTGGACTTGCCTACAGCATTCGACACAATACCGCACTCTGCCATCATAGACATGATCAACAGCTGACATGTAACTCCATATGTCACATGATGGGTTGCAAACTAGCTAACGGATAGAAACCCTATAGTCAACCTCACTGGTGCCATGTCAGACTCAGAGCCAGTCACATGTGGTGTCCCACAGGGCTCTGTCCTGGGACTGCTCATGTTCGGCATATCATTCTCAGATGTGGAAGCAGACATGGGAGGGTAGTGGCTGACAATGTTCAAAGATGACTGCATACTAGGTGCCATAGGCGAAACACCTGCTGACACATACATCCTACTGACAGGCCTCACAGACACCAACAACTGGTGCCAGAGTCATGGCCTGACACTGCATGCCACGTAATGTATACTCATACCCTTTTGGACGGACAAGGTACCTACATATTATCACATAGACAACAACCCACTGAGTACAGTCAAAGTAATCGGAGACCTGGTGACACTGTGCAATGCTGACCTCTCATTTGACACCCACTTTGCCAAAGTGGTTGGATGGACTTCCTACCTTGCCCACCTTATCATGAAGGGATTCACATCCACATCAACAGGGGTCATTGTACCCCTATACTCCTCCCTTATCAGGCCCATGACTGTGTACTATGCCCCATTTGGTATGTACCTCACCTGGCACTTACAACAGCTAGGGGGACCCCATAAGTACATCACCAGGAGGATCAAGGGTCTGCAACAACTGTCATATGCTGCCACACTAATGTAACTCATGCTCTATTCCATAGCATACTGCCTACGTAGGGGTGATCTGTGCCTGATGTAGTAGGCCATGTCCAATCTGGTAGTGATGGACATGTTCCACCTCATACAATCCAAATCCATCAGAAGCACGACAGCTATGGATTTAAACCTCAGCACACATATGAATAGGACATACTGTAGGGACAGATCCATCACTAAGAGGCTTCCCATACTGTGGAACAGGATCCCAGTTCATGTTAGGCAGAGACCCTCACTGACACTTTTCATGTGCATTCTTGACAAGTGGATGGGAGATCATAGGTTTACAGCAGGGGTCTTCTCTGTGTCACTACTAGACAGAGGCACAGTAAACTAATGCTATTATGTAGGGGGGTCTTCACTGTGTCACTACTATACAGAGGCGCAAGTTTCTAAATCTATTCTATACGCTGTCTGCAGATAGCCTAATACTAAACTATGCCACTGTGAAACTATATCTGTCTATGTATTTCTACATCCATCTCTATCTATGTATACACATATGCATATTTTATATATATATATATATATATATATATATATATATATATATATATATATACATATCTCGATATACATACGTATACACGTTATATATATACATATATCTATACTCCTTTTTAGTTCCACATATGTATACACACAGTAACGTACTGCTGAACACCCATTACTGTAAGACCTACTTGTACATTGCACTACAACCTACATTGCTATGTGCACATAGCTACTGTCACATACATATGTATGTGGAGCCTTCAGTGACAGTTTCAGTATGTCCCTGTCCCTATGCACATCCTCATATACATAGATACAGACCAATAACACATCTGGAGGGTTCACAGTATGTACCGTATTATAGTAGTACTTTACATTACCTGTGTTTGTTGCAGCTGTTTGTATAGGCTTGCAGTTGCTTGGCCTGCTGTCAGCCTCTTTGCTTTGTTGTTTCAGGTTTTTTTTTTCTTTTTCTTTCTTTCTTTCTTTCTTTCTTTCTTTCTTTCTTTCTTTCTTTCTTTCTTTCTTTCTTTCTTTCTTTTTTTGTTTTGTTTTCTCTCTCTCTCTCCCCCTCACTCTCTCTACCTCCAGCGGGTGCAATGACAGTATTGCATGTGTGGACTGGGAGTACAGGATGCTTTTGTAGGTATCTGCACATGTCCATGTGATGGCCTCTGCACCAATTGTTAGCCAGCATTTACTAATTGCATGCAGCCTGTGTAGTGATTGCAGTTCTCACTGTGATTACAGGCCTGTGCTATAAAAAGGTCTGTTAGGTAGGCATATCCCTTTCAGATTATCAGGGTGGGGACCATGCTGGTTTGCTGTGGACACTGTTCTGTGAGTATAAGGGTTGGTATGTCTCTCATATTTCAGGCTGTGTTGTAGACACTGCAATGCATGTTGTTATGTAAGCTGAGTATTCCTTCCTCCAGTGTCCTGTTCTCCGTGTGTATATAAACTGACACCTATGACTAGTAATACTGTGTATATGGGTGTGTGTGCTTTCCTGTGGGGATTGTGGTGTAACTGGTATATAGCAGTGGCTCTTGCAATCTGTTGCTATGGCTTCAATATTTGGCCTTTACATTCACTCCTTGTATGCCTGCTAGGTGTCTTTCCTGTAATGTGTTGCTATGGCTTTCCTATTTTCCATTTACATTCACAGCTTGTAATGCTTGCTAAATCTGTTTGGCCAGCAATTCCCTATGTGTTTGTTGTGGTAGGGTGTTACTGCATGCAGTATGGTCTGGCCATGGTGTGGGCCTTGACACTTACAGGGGTATTTGATCATGCTGCTGAGCAGGCCTCAGATACTCTCCGGTGCATCTTTTATCAGCCTCATGGAATGGTACATAGCAGTGGGTTACTCCAGTGACATATTCTGATACTCTGCAGTTGTGACTGTGGGTTATTGCAAGCATATATATTAGTACACCATTTGTGCCGTGCAGGTGGTGCATACCTTCAGTCAGTCATAGTTACCATTGCATGTGTAGTTACACCTTTCTGCCTACTGTTAGTACATTTGACAGGGTGTCAGTGGGGCACAGTTGACATTTGTTTTCACATCAGGGACATCCCCGTAACTCAGTCACAGTTGCTATGTCTGAACTCTTAACTATTCAACTATGGCAGTGTTTATCCTGCTCTGAGTATGTGTGTGGCTTGCCAGATGCTACTGTGACATTATTACCTAGTAGCTACCAACTAGCATGACTGTTTCTCAGCACACAATACTATTTTACAAATCCACTAGATTTGACAGTAAATATACATGACATGCTTTGTATACTGGACTTGTATATTCCCTTTACATTAATTCCTACTATTTTATGATATATTTCTTTCAGCACAATGTTCTTGTATAGCACTCATGGCTTAGTGGTAAGTCATGCAGACTAGTGTTTCCAAGGTCCTGGGTTTGAGACTGAGGGAGGTATTTTATTTTGCTGCTGAGAAAACTACAGGCCTTGTCATTCAGAGTGACTAAGGCACTTTTAAGCAGTTGTAAGTGGGTTAGCGCTGGTTTGTGTGGAGGTCACGCATGCGCACTGCCTCTTAGCTTCGCGCACTCCCGCTTACTACTGCTTAAAAGTGCTTACTCTCGCGCACACCCACGCTATTTTCTTTGAAAGAAAAGAAAATGGGGAGATAGGAAAGTGGTGAAAAAGGGGTCACAAAGAGGGTAGGACAGTAGGGAGACAAGCTCGGGTTTTGCAGGAGGGATGTAGGAAAGGCCCATAGCTGCCCATTTCTTCATCAGCAACAGCTGTGCATATGTTTGTAGTTTGGTATGAGATTTGAAACCTTCCACCCCTGAGAGAGGTGTGAGGACAACAATAATACTTGTTGTACAGCCAATTGTAATTGCCAGTTTACATGTCCAGCAGACATGTGTGCAAAATGGGCAGCTATGTATGGGGCGTAATTTTTTTGTGGGTACAGAGTACCTTTTTTTTTTTTTTCAGGTGAGAGTGGTATGTCAGGTACAGGAAGTCAGTATAGCTGGGGAGGTAGGTAGGGAAGGTTAACAGACAAGACTAAGAAGACGCATACAGGGGCAGTGTATGACACATGTGGGGGGGGGTTACACAATTGACGGGGACGGATGTTTGGATATCTCGAGCCCATGAGCCCACAGATGGCAACAGTGGAACTGAGATCCCCACCCATGGGCAGTTGCCACTGTGCCTTTACTGCCCAGGACAGGGCTGTGCTGGGGGCTGTGTAGGCCAGGCAGCAGGCACGCCCGTGAGTTGTGCCACCTGTGCCTCAAGCTGGCATAGGGGCCCAAGCACCGCATGCCGGATCTCCCTACGCACCACAGTCCGGACACTATGGAGGGTGAGTGGATGTTCTCCTCCAGCCACGCTTGCAGAGGAGGGATGAGCCCCATCCCCTGCAGCGCTTCCACCCACAGGTGGCACAGGGCCACCGGAGGAGGGTCTGGCCTGGGTACTACTGCCAGGTGCACTCGCCAGCTGAGGTGGGAGAGGTGGGTCCACTGGAACCCGCCTTCCCTGTCGTCCTATGTTTTGCATTATGTTATGACAGTTTGGGTTAGTAACGTACAATACCATTCACAATTAGTTGTAACAGTATGCATTAGTATTCCCTTTAACCAAACACCCATACATTCAAGCCATTGAACAGCAAGCATAACACATGCATAATTTGAACAGCAATACACAATCCAACAACATGCAGGGTTGATTGATGGCAACAGGCCATCAGGTTTGGATGTATGAACAGAGCAGATGCATCAACGTACATGCAAATATGTATGAACCAACAGGACAAATATCCAGGGATGTTAATTGTGACTGCACACACCCATTTCACGTGGAATGGATTATTTGTGGTTATAGGGTAGGGTGAAGAAATATTTAATTAACAACTTCAAATACCTATACATATGCTGTACATTTCTACTAGCTGCAGATATATACACACTACAAGACTGCCTACAGTTTCCTATGTGATAACTACTTCCGGTTGGTGATAGGAATGTTACTGCTACATCAATATACATTTCATATTTATTCATACACATTCATATCTGGCTCTGTTCAGCTACATCATCCTGCTACATTTGCTTTATATAGCTATAGACAACTGTGGATGTTTGGTATTTCAGACAACCATACTATCTGCATATTGTAGACTGAGAGCAACATATCCAGAGTTTGGGACACACATTCCAGCTTCAGTACTGTTTTCAACACATGTTGCTGTTTGGTTCTGCCTGTCACATTCATTTCATTCTGTACTGACTGCAGTATACTTTATTCAGGAGTTATTACTACTTTATTGGTGGATTCATACCTCTTTCTCACACTCTCTCACTTGTTTTATTTTTACAATTCAGGATGGTACTTAATTCTAGGCTTTATTGACATGTTTTACCTTTAGTTATAACAATCCTTTCCAACAGTCTCACTTATGTCATGTTTCAGAATTTCAACAGGGATATATTTCACACATGTGTTTTACTCAGCTTCTGCAGCTGTACTTTTCAGCCTGCTGCTGGTTATGTACTATTATATTACAGGTGGGACATCTTTATTTCAGACTTGTTTCATTTTTATGTTTGGATTACAGGCTGCATCACACTTTTGTAATCATGCAATACTTGCAAACTCTCTTACACTGTTACTTGCACATTTTATTAATTAGTGACTACACTGCACTCTTTTGCTAACTGTCATATTTATATATTTATTTACAGTTACAGGGAGAGAATTACTGACCTGCCTGGTGGCGCAACCGCACCAGCCTATCACCATAGGCTCGACGGTTTGCAGAATGGACACCTGCAGCTGTAATATAAATGAAGTAATATTGGAATACACATCTCCATAACATCAGCTAGGTTAATTTCTTACATACATAATTACATGTAACTTAGTAGTGAGGAGTTGGGCATTTGCCGGGCCTCCTGGATCCAATGGTTCAGTTGGTCCTGCTTCCGTCTCTTCAGGTCTGCATGGTGGTAACGGACCTACTCACCAGTCCTTGGTATTCCTGTGGCACTGGTGAGATCATGTGCCAACCGGTCCCATGCCTCATCCCTATATGCTCCCCACAGGACCTGGCCCTGCATGAGTTGGGCCTCATGATTATGGACGAGGAGCCAAACCATATATTTGGACTCATCAATGCCCCATCTCTGTGCTCGGAAGCAACTACCCTCTCCTACACCTGACATCCTGGCTGCAAGTCGGTTCCACAATCGGTTATGCTGTGAATTCCCACCTATGGGGCTTATATATGCCGTTTTTCCCACACTTATCTGTGATTGGCCATTTTGGAATTGTATCAGCTTCACAAAACCTGATTTGTCATGCTCCTCTTTCTATTCATTCCTATATATATATGCTATTACTGCATTTCTAAGCGCAACTGTTATGGCTTAGTGGTTCAGTACTTTGACTATGGTGCATGGTATCCTGGGTTCGAACCTGGCCATTGCTTTTTATATTTTATGACTGTCTACACAGGCTAGGAGGTGTGTCTGTGTAAAGGCAGTTTTGGTACAGCTTGCTCAACGTTGCCCGTCGGTTAGCTTGTTGGCACGGTGCGCAGCTCTGCGCAAACGGATCATGCAGGTTTACGCATGGTTTGGCTGTCAGCACGCATATTATGTTCGACTCAGCTACAGGCACACAGTTTCAGCATGTTAAAACGCTGCTCAACCCCGGACACTCATTTTACACCTATTAAACCACTGCTTACCTACGGGCACTTATTTTACACCAGTTGTAACACTGCTCACCTGCGGGCACTCATTTTACACCTGTTAAAACACTGTTCACCTACAAGCAGATATCCTCAACTTGTTAGACTGTAGCTCAGCTATAGGCACATCTGCCATTTTTATTTTTTTTTTATCTCACATTTCTTCAAAATACATGGCCCATTCCATTCCATTTTACAGAAAATATAATTTTATATATGTACATATATGTCAGGGACTTGTTTTGTGCTTATTTCACTAAAAATAAAAATTGATGCTGTGGGGGCTCGAACCACGACTGCCTCCTCTTCAGCCGACGTCTCTACCGCTACGCTATTGCTTCTTGGCTTACTTTGCATATTTAGTTCTTATATGCTTTTCCACTGACTGCTAACTGTGGCTAAGTGTCGGCCATGCCCACGCAAACGAGCACACTCACGAGCAAACATCTTTATAACTTATAAAAAAAATATAAGATGTTCATTTATACATTTTATGTTCATAGTCTGTGGGGGGCATGTGTTGTGTTGTGTTTATTCACATTTACACGGACTCTGTCATGGGGATTTACTTTCAGGACTTTTACTCTTCTGGGGGCATGTCCGTTTGCAGGGCTCGCCCTACAGACACGCCTCCTACTGTCTTACACAGACCGTGTTAGCCTTAGGTGTGATTCAGCATGCCCTCATGCATATGCATGACATGCTGACGTCACACCGTTTAACTTCAGTCTCCATGTAAGCCTTGTAATTCTTACAAGGAGGCTTTGTGAATCCTGCCCTATATCTAAACACTGTGTCTGTTATGCAGAATTCAACATTACATCTATGCACTGTGTTTGTTACACAATATTCAGCATTACATCTATGCACTGTCTGTTGCACAAAATTCAACATTACATATAAGCACTTACACAGAATTCCACATTACATCTATGCAATTTGTCTGTTACATGGTATTCAATCTATACACTGTGTCTATATGTCTGTCACACATTACATCTATACACTGTGTCTGTTATACAGAATTCAACATTACATCTATATATACTGCAAAGTAAGGATATGATCTCTAGTAGGCTAGAATTGTCCCTGTGTTAGGGGATGTTTTAGTGGGTGAGAGTCCCATAGTACCAGGGCAGGGATGGAGTCTGGTCATCATTAGCTTTCACCTCCTTGCAGTGCTAAAAAAATAAAGTCAATTTTGCTCCAGACAAATTCTAATGATCTATTATGAATGCTACATCCTATGAGTTTGTGCCAACATTATGTTGTAATTTTTTATCCAAGTTGCCACTTCAAAGTGTCTACTAACCTCCTAACACCTGATTACTATCCATATTATATAGGGACCCCAGAAGTGACATCACTCTTTAGGAGGCTATATAATCCACGTTGAGAACCACTGGTTTAAGCAAAGGTAACTCAAAAGTAACTCACATTTAAGTTACTAGTTACTAAAAAAAGTAATATATTACTATTACTAGTTACTATTTTGAAAAAGTAACTAGTTATATTACAGGTTACTAGAAATTGTAATATATTACAGTAATATATTACTTATTGTAATATATTACTCCCATCACTGCTAGAGACATACCTGCCTGGGACACATATTCAGTGACCTCAATCATGTCTGTCTTCATATAGTCCAGAGAGGTACATCTCAAGTCATTCACACCAACATGGACTATGACAGAGGCATAACAGTACCTGTTTGTTGAGGGACTTGAGTGCATGAGTGATATGGCGGATTCTAGCACCTGACAAGCAACTTACTGTGACTTTCTCCTTGTCTAGCCTGGTGAGGGGTACATCTGTGTGTCTCACAATAGTCTCGTATGACTAGTATGCTGGGTTTGTGACTGGGCCTTAGATGGTGTGAGACACAGGCATGTGTACTCAGTGTGGTGCTTGGTATGGTGGGTTGTGATGTGTGTTTGTGCTTTTGCCTTGGAGGTCTCTTTTGTTTAGGTATGTTTTTGTTGAGAACCTCTGCATATGTAGGAATGTACTGTACAGGTGTGGGTAGTGTTAGAGATGTGGTGTTTGTGGTGTTTGTGCAGACAACCTTCTCAGTGCCAGCTGTACTGTCTTGTGATTGAGACAGCAAGGATTCTAGGTTCTTAATGTAATTGCATCTCTCACATATTGTGTTCCTAGGTGGTAGAAGAAGAGGGTTGCCCGTGTACATGAGGCAGTTTCTACACTGCCATAGGATGCCGATATCAACCAGACTAGCAGGAAAAACCACAGGAAAATGCCCGTCCATGGTTGTCAGAATCTGAGGAAGAGAGGCCAAGGACGGTAGAGTGAGTACTATCATAATACAGTATCTATAGGTGTGAGTACGGCTGGATAAAATCAACACAGTAGTTGCAAGGGAGGGCATCAGTTACATAGGAGTGCTGATAAGGGAAAAAAATGCAATGGAGATACCTCACAATGGGTTAAAACAGTGCAGCAGCAGTGTGTGATGTGCAAACAAGTGCAACACCCTGCAAACACAGGGTTTAGTTAACAGAAAAGATGGAAGAATCTAGAAGCTTGAATTACTACCCAGTCCTGCAAGCCCCTGCACTTTCAACCAATCATTAATGCTAGAGAAGATCAGGCAGCCCTGTAACTCTCACTAACAGAGAAGACAAGCACCTACCAGCATAGGATGGCTGCCAGAAACACAGAAAACTCAGCAAGCAAAACAACCAGGCCTGGATACAGCAGGCATCTATCCAGACTATGCTAACTGACTAGAACACAGACACCTCACAGAAAATACACAGAAAAGCACAGATAGAGCACTCACAAACAGAAAATACAACTCTCAGTATTTAAAAGCAGTTTACAGTTAAGTAATTCAATAAAATGCAATTACAGTAATGAAACACTATCTAGCAATGGAAATACAGTTAAAAGAGTATAAAACAGTACAACAATGCAGTGAAACAATAAAAATCTTTATGGCAGTGCAGAAATGTAGTAGATTAGCTGTATAGCACAACTATGAGTGTTAAGAAGTGCAATTCAATGAAATAAATGTAAAAAAAAAACTTATTCTGCTCTTGGAGCCTCAAGAAACTTGTAATATGTCACAGTGATGAATCATCACTCCTCAGCCTGGTAAAAAGAAGCACAGCCCCCTGCAGACACAGGGTTTAAATGCCAGAAAAGATGGAAGAATCTAAAGCTTGAATTACTACCCAATCCTGCTAACCCCTGCACTTTCAACCAATCACTCATGCTAGAGAAGGTCAGGAAGCCCTGTTACTCTCACTAACAGAGAAGACAAGCCCCTACCAGCATAAGATGGCTGCCAGAAATTCAGGAAACTCAACAAGCAAAACAACCAGGCCTGGATACAGCAGGTCTCTATCCAGACTATGCTAACTGACTAGAACACAGAAACCTCACAGAAAATGCACAGAAAAGCAGAGATAGAGCTCTCATAAACAGAAAAAACAACCCTCAGTCTGAAAAAGCAGTTTACAGTTAAGTAACTCAATAGAAATGCAATTCCAGTAATGAAACTATCTAGCAACAAAAAATAAAATTTAAACCATATAAAACAGTACAACGATGCAGTGAAACAGGAAAATAAAGCTTTATAACAGTGCAAAATGTAGTAGATTAACTGTATAGCACAACTATAAGCACTAAGAAGTGCAATTCAATGAAATATATGAACCTTATCTATGTAGTTTTTAAAATATCCCTTCAAATCAGGTAATCATAAACCAACTTTTGTTCTAGTGGAAGGATCAGCTTATCCCACTTGACCATTGTTATCTTCTCATCCCAGATAAAATCCTTCAACTATTTATTGAATACTAACAACTTCTCTCCTCTGGTTGATAAAAATATGTCTGGCCTGTATGTAAAATTAAAGGGACTAAACATTTTCACTATTTATTTCTTGCTATCCGTATCCATAAACAAGAACTTCAGTTTCTCAGTTTTTGTGCTATCTTTTGTTTAGTCTCTTTGCATATGACCGTAGCTGCCATAACAGAGTTCTTTTAACCCATATTCTTAAATACTTCATTTTAATCATCTTCCCATAAAGATGGGTATTGCTGAAACAATTCATGTGTGGATATCCAGTTTACAGCTATAGCCTTTGCTTTACCTTTATTAATTTTATGTCCTGACAAATCTGAAACTGTCTCAGAATGTTACACAACACTGAGATGTCTTTTTCTAGTTTTATTAGGTATAAAATAATATAATCTGCAAATAAAGCCAACTTTTCTTTATTACTGTACAAACTGTATTTTTGAATTTCTGAGTCCATTATTTTCTTTGCCAAATGACTCTAAATATAATGCAAATAACAAAGAGGAAAGATGACATCCCTGCCTGGTTCCTCTGTTCAGACACAACTTAGGAATCCTCCCACTTTAATTTTTGCCTCTGATTCCCTCATATATTCTTATAATTAATCTTATTATTGTATCAGGAAATGCAAACTCTCTCATTACCCTACTTTTAAAATCCCAAGTTACTCTGTCGAATGCTTTCTCTGCATCAAGACCCACCAACAACAGCAGTACTTTCTTACATTCTGCTTCCCTCTGGACCATCATTATTCCATTAATGATGTGAAATGTTTGCCTCCCCTCCACAAAACCACATTTATCAATTTCTATCAATGTTGGAAATACCTTTGCCATTCATTCACTTATTATAGACATAAACACTTTATAATAATGGTTTAAAATTAAAGCGGGCCTACATGAAGCTGGGTATGATGGATATTTACCGTCTTTAGGTATTACAGTCACCACAGCTTTTTTCCAGGATGTTGACACTTCCTGTCCTTTTAAAATACAAAACTTTCCAGATCTTTATCGCTTTCTTCCCTCCTAACTTCCACAGGAATACCATCTGCTCCTGGAGGAATTCTTGCAGATTGATTATACAGCATCATTTTTATCTCATCTCCTCTTATCTTAAATATTAATTGTTGACCCTCATCTACCTCTAACCTTGGCATAATTAAGTCTTCAATAAATACTTCCATTTGTGCTTTTCTTTGATTTCCATATTTCCTACCTTTATACAAATTGTCATCAAATTTATGAAATATCTCTAATATGACTATAGGACCTCTGGTTATTTTTCTTGTTATATGCTCCCTACATTTGGTAGCAACTATCTCTGCTTTCTGTTGCCTAAGCTGCTATGCTACATTTTTTGTGATCTGGAGTTATTATGAAAAAAACAGATTTGATGCTGTCATTTTCATTTGTTCCTCAACCAGTGAGTTCAGATCCAACCATCAGATCTGACTTGGCCACTTTCTACAGATTCTGGGATCTGAATCTCGAGCTCCTCCATTACCCATGATGCCCATGTCCCCCACAAAGCCTCAGATCTCATTTGCTACTCTTCAAGACAGTTGGGATTGTGACTTCTCGAGCTCCATTGGGGATGTGAGTGGTTATTTTCAAGTTTAAGTTTTATATATATATATATATATATATATATATATATATATATATATATATATATATGTAGAGAGACATACACACACACACACACACACACACACACACACACACACACACATATTTATATATTTGTATGCATATATATATATATATATATATATAGAGAGAGAGAGAGAGAGAAATATATCCTCCTTATCCATACTTTTTCATAACTTTGGTAACTAGTTTTCTAATTCTATTTACCATTGTTGGTATTTTCTTTCTTTTCTTTGGTTAACTAAAAAAAAAAAAACTCTTCTATTTTTGTGCTTTATGTGGTCCAGTATGGCTGACCAACCAACTGGATTCAATAGATGCACTTCCTGTGGGCACAAGATTCCAAATTCTGATGTATTTATTGCTTACACCCAGTGTATCTGGATTCACCATATGCTATTTATGCAGCCTTCTATCAAAGGGCTATAAGTGATCAGAGGAACAAACTGATTTTAAAAGACCCCTTCCCACTTCTTCTTCCTCTGCAGGGACTTCCACAGGTGCTCAAATCCCCACAACAAATCCAAGGAGCCCAGGGAGCACTGCAAGTGCTCTCCTTCTTGAACTCCTACACAGACTTCATGCTCTGAACCTCCCAAAAAATTCCCAAATTTTTGGATCTGAAGGCTTCAGATCCAAAACTGTCTGATTCTACATCCTCTCAGATCTGTGTTTCCAGAGTCTCCCCAGAATCAGTGTCTCTGAGGTTGAGGTCACCCTTTCTACAGGAATCTCCCAGGAAGTTTTGTAGGCCAGCCTCCACATCCTCTTCTGTTAGGTCCTCTTGTAGTCTCTCTGAAGCTGAGGTGGACAGGATGATGAGGAAATTCTTCAGGACTCAGACCCAGATGGCTGTTTAGCCAGCTCCATCTCCCACTGAATCCATGAGCCATTAATCTGCCTTTTTTCCCATTGATACTCCATCTCTGATCTGACCACCCATTTTGGAGTCCACAGATTCTGAGGCCATGGGAATCAACATGTTGGATCTGACTATTCTTTCTACTTCAATTCCAACTCTTTCTGACCCATTTGGCTCTGGTGTTGTTGGAGCATGCCGGCTTTCGGAGATGAAGTGTTGGCATTGAATCTGAGAGGTTCACTTCGACTCAAAAGTTCTTGGAGTCATAGCTTCTTCTCAGAGCCTCAGTGATGATAGCTTGGGTCCGACTGCCCCCTCCCAGAGTAAGGCATTGGTGGGACTTGGGGATTATCAGCTTTGAAAGTTTTGGCTTCAGAGGGATTGTCCTTATACTCTCTGGGTCTCTCTGTCTTTGAGGTGCTGAAGATGGTTATCTTCCAGACAGTCTATATTCTGCTCCTTTTCTGGATCCTGCGACTGAGCCTTCACATCCTCCACCTCAGAGACAGCCAACCCAGAATAGCTTCCAAACAGTTCCATCCTTGTAGCTCCCTATCTCTTCTGATACCTCCTCAGAACATCCCACTGAGGAGGTTCCTCATAAGAGAACATGCAAGAGGAGGTACCTGGATTCCCCTCAGGAATCCATCACAGAAGACATCAACTTCAATGAGGGGGAAGGGTCCCTAGATCTCCACCGGAAGATGTTTCATTTGGAAACATCCTTGTGATCCTTCACCAGCAAAGCACCAAAACACTTCCCTAGAAGAATCTATGTTTTTGGAAGCCTTTGGGTCTGGCTCATCTATTTCTTGGGTTAGCCCACCAATGTGGATGAGCTTATAGATCATGTCTCCCGCAGGACATGAAAGGAACCAGACTACATGGAACCTATTCCAAAATGACCTGATAAAATACTTAGTGCCCCTACAGATAGACAGCACTTGATGAACAGAATTCATGTAGATGCCACAGTTGTTGTGGCAGCAATGAAGAAGCAGTTAGCAGAACAGGGCTCCATTCTTCATCCTCCTAACAGGGAGTCTAGGGCTTTGGACAGATTTGAAAAGTGGGTCTATGTGTCAGCAACCTTTGCATTGCAATCTCTGAATTACCTGGCACACCTCACCAGATTACAGAAGGACTTAATAAAGGAACTCTCTAATTCTGCCCCAGGGTCCATGTCAGCAGAACAACTGAAAACCTTTTCCTCCAGAATGGCCACCCTACAATTTATCTAAAATGCATCCATGAACTTTATTTCACACACCACAGAGGGTATTTCAAGGGCAGCTGGTTCAGGCATAGCCATAAGGAGACATGCCTGGATGTGATTATGTGACTTCATGGAACCTTTCAAGGCATCATTCATCAATCCTCCCATTGATAGATCGTCATTGTATGGCCCAACCATGAAAGAGACTGTGTCCTGGAGTGAACCGGATGGAAAGACCTTGTCTGCCATTGGAATTTGCTTTTCTACCTAACAAAGACCTTTTTCCTAGTAACCAGGGTGGTGGTAAGAAAATGTGGCTCAAGAAGTCTCAAAGTCCTTTCCAGGAGTCTCATTTAGAGTTTTCCCACAGAGGCAGAAGGGGAGACAATTATAATGATAGACACCACCTGCACAGCATAGTGAGTCTGCAGAATCAATAATCTCGACATCCTTTTTTGGACAAGTCCTTCCAGTACCCCTGAAAGGTTGCCAGATTGTCCCTCTCTGGAGGCAGTCTGGGGGTGCCAATCCTTGCACCAAGACACCTGGATAGCCATCACAAATGATCTGTGGGTGCAAAGGATCATATCCAGAGAGTACTTCATTCTCTTTTTACAACTTCCAATAAAACCAAAGAACATTATCTCTGATGCTCCACCCAATTAGAGGGAGTTAGCAGCTCAAGAAAATGCAAAGTTGCTAGACAAAAGAGTCATCCAGAAGGTCCCACCAGAGCAAACAGGCTCCAGAATTTACTCAAGGTTCTTTTTAGTGCCAAAAAAGACAGGGGGACCTAAGGCCAATTCTGGACCTAACCTACCTGAACCAATTCATAAAGAACTCCAGATTCCAGATGGTCATGGTCCAGTCCATTCTTCCTCTTCTCTAAAAGGATGACTGGATGTGCCCAATCGACCTTTGAGATGCGTACTATTACACCAAAATGAACAGATGCTCATGAAGTTTCCTCCACTTCTGCCTGGGCGCCAGTCATTACCAGTTCAAAGTCTGGCCCTTTGGTCTCACCACAACCCCTAGGGTGTTCACCAAATGTATGGCAGTGGTAGCAGATCACCTGAGACTGCTTGGATTCAGAGTGTTTTCCTATTTAGATGACTGGCTCCTGACCACACCAACCAGGCATCTAGTAATAAAAGCCAGAAATTACCTGCTCCACTTAGCACCTGCACTGAGGATCACAGTCAACATGCAAAAATCTAATCTGCAGCCAGTCCAAGTGATAGATTTCTTATGGGCCCACTAAAACACAGTCAATTGTCTAGCTTTAGTGCCTTAGAACAGAATTATTACCTTAAGAATGCACATCCAGCAAGTTCTTACCATTCCAATGCCCCCAGCAAGATTGGCCCTCAAAGAACTAGGTTAGATGGCTACCACTATAACCTTGATTCCAACAGCTTGCTTAAATATGAGAATCCTCCAATAGACTTTAGCAGTGCAATGGTCCTTTCATCAGTTCTCCTTAAGTCATCCCATAAAATTGTTGCGAGTGTGTAAAATTTCTATTCTTTGGTGGGTCTACTCAGACGAAATTGAGAAAGGGCATCCATTTATTCTTCCTCCCGCCAGTGCTACATTGACCATGGACACTTCCCAGTTGGTGTTGGGAGGCATTTCTTGGGACAGACGGTCCAAGGCAGGTGGTTGATACTGGACCAATCTGCATATCAATGTTCTAGAGATGAGAGGAGTACTTCTAGCATTCCAGGCCTTTCAGAGCTCTCTCCCTCTAGGGTCTATTGTAGTATAAACAAACACGTCAGTAGTCTTGTACATCAACAACCAGAGGGGACCAGATCTTACCCCCTTTGTAGAGAAGCAATGATGGTTTGACGATAGGCAATCTCTTCCAACTGCTTCCTAGTAGCAATGCACATACCAGGAAGGTCCAACATTTTAGCAGACAGGCTCATGCCTCATGAGTTGTCTCTCAAACAATCAGTGGCAAACATGATCTTCCACAAATGGGGCCAACCTTGCTGTGACCTATTTGCGCCCCTCTCCAACAACAAATGCAGCAGGTTCTTTGCACTGATCTCCCCTCAGGGACATTGACTGAGAGATGTTTTAGTTCATGTTTGGCCCTCTAATCTCCTTTACGTTTATCCTCCCCTACCTCTTATCCCCAAATTTCTTCAGAAAGCACAATGTTTGAAGAGCATTGTGGTCCTCATTTCTCCCTTTTGGCTCAACAGGTATGGTACCCCTTTCTTTGATCTTATCTAGTACATCCACCCTGGATGCTAGATCCCAGTCCAAATCTCCTATCTGATCCTTCAGCCCTGAAACTGACTACATGGCTTCTCCATTTCCGATGATTGTTAGACATTCCAGGCTTTCTTTCCAGTTTGAAAAATGTTAGTACCTTCCCACAAGGCTTCTACTAGAAAGATATACAAAAATAAATGGAAGAGATTCACTACTTGGGCTCATCAGAAACAATTAAATCCTTTCACCATTCTAGTCTCAGCAGTACTAGACTTTCTTGTTGCAGTTTTCCAGGATGGAGAAAGTTTATCTCCTATTAAAGTTCAGCTGGCAGCCATGTCCAGTTACTATACAGGAGATAATGCTTCCTCGTTGGCATCATCTAAATTGTGTAAAGCTTTTCTTAGGGGTACTTTCTTACTCAGACCTCCAATAAAATACCTCACTCCACCCTGGGATCTCACCATGGTTTTACAAACTCTAGTACATTCTCCTTTTGAAACATCAGCCAAGATGGATCTAAAATTTCTCTCTCTTGGAAAACTGTCTTTTTTGGTTGCTGTCACCTCTGCTAGAAGAATATCAGAATTACAAGCACTATCTTCCAAACCAGTATATTTGACATTTCACAAAGATAGTGCTACTTTAAGTACAAATCCTTCCTTTTTACTAAATGTTGCCTCAGAAAATAATAGTTAGGTCATCAATCTACCAATTTTCTTCCCTAATTTTGAAAATAAAGATGAATATACTCTCTGTCTTCTGGATATACATAGACACTTGCATTTTTACCTGGACAGAGCAAAAGTATTCAGAAAATCAGATCAACTATTTGTCTCTTTTTCTAAAGTAAGAATGGGAAGGCCAGTTTCTAAGATCACTCCGGCCAAATGAACAGCATATTGCATTTCCTATGTCTGCTGTTCTAAAGGTATTGCATTACCTAGACAATTAAAAGATCATTTAACCAGGTCAATGTCTCCTTCAGCAGCTTTTTGGTCTAGAGCCTCTACTGATGATATTTGCGCAGCTGCCTCTTGGTCAAATACTCATACCTTTATTGCACATTATAAATTAGATACCATTTCTAGGAACAGAGCTGCCTTTGGTTCCTCGATGTTTCAGAACATCCTTCCATGAGGGCCACTGACATTTTCTGTAGCTGGTGGCTCTGTCCCATTGGTTGAGGAATGAATGAAAATAACAACATCAGATAAAGAAGTTATGTACTCACCATCGCATTCCATCTGTGTGTCCATTTTCATTCTTCTTCAACCCCCCCCCCCTTCCCCATCCTTCATTTTGGGATAGAGCTAATGGAAGTGTTATTAGGAACCATAGTTCCTGTTTGAGCTTCTGATCTTTCAACTATCACTTTCCTATCATAGCACTAGCATTGTATTATATGTATATAATGTATATATATTAGCAGCAAACTTGATCTGAGGTGTTGTGGGGGATGGGGGCATTATGGGTAAGGGAGGAGCTCAGGATTCAGATTCTAGAATTTGTATTAAGTGGCTGAGTTAGATCCAAGGGTCAGACCCAAACTCATTGGATGAGGAGGAATGAAAATGGACAGCACAGATGGAACATTATGGTGAGTACATTACTTCTTTTTTTTTTGCTGCTTGTTTGTTTAGTATCATTCTGACCTTTTCCCATTTCAGACACACTTTGACCAAATAATTGTTGCTTCTATATAATCTTATAGATTAGATTTTTTAGCACTGCAGTGCATTTTACATGCACAAAGCTTCTACCCAGGGTATGGTTTCTTCATGCTCTTTTGTTGTCAGGTATCATCTCATTTGCCATAAGGTTGCCTGCCTTTTTTATTTTTATTTCTGTGTCTACACTTTATCATTATTTTCACACTCTTGTTTTGTACTCGCAGTGATTCAGCCAGAACATCACATTCACTTTTGTACTCTGTGCTTTTAGTCTCTTGAGCCCCTTATTGTATTGTAAATAAATAAATAAATACTGACATATGGTAGTGGCTCATAGTATACCTACAATTTAATTTTTAAAACTGCAGCATTTTTCTTTCTTCTTGTTTTTAAAAGAAAATCCATTTTCTAAAAGAAAATCCATTAAATGCTTTAATGCATTCTTTACTTGTGACACCTAGTAAACTGAGTCTTTTCATGGTTGTTTTGATACCCATAATTAAAAAAATATTAGAAAGAAGCACGAGTGATTGCAGACAGCCTGCATTACAAAGAAATTATTTTGTTTACAAAGTCCCTGTTTTGAAGTTGGGTTTGAAGATATATTTTTAACCTTTTTGATATTTATTTTGTTTTTAGGACTTTAAAATGGACGTCTACCAACAGTAGGTTGAGATGGAAAAGCTGAACCACCAGGGTGACTTACTACTGAAGAAAGCATCTGATGATACGGACAGAGACATTTTCCAAGAGCCACTGACAGAGATAAAACATCTCTCGGAAAACCTTGATGAAAAAATCACCCAAAGACAGGTAAGAGATTGGGCCTCATGTATTACTGAGTGCTCCATAGGAGCGCTTGAGGCACAGCCATAGAACAGTTACTAAATATTTATATAGCAGGAAGTTGCACTGTTGCTATCTAAAGAAATTTATTTCAGGCTGTTACTGTTGTGATTGATGTCAAGTGCTTCCCCACTGTGTCCTAGTATAGATGAGGTTTTGGAGGTACCATTATCAGCTGAATGAAATGAAGGGCTCTTGATACCAGAAGAACTTAAAGAAAGGTGGGTTGTGAAGAGTACAGAACTGTGAGAACATCATATGCACATATACACCCTGGAACTATTGCATGTTATTGAGAATTTTGATGCTTCATTTAGTTAGAATGAGTGCTGGGAAATTTTAAAAGTGTTTGTTCAGTAATAAGGATGGCCATTTTTTAGAACAGCACCTGCAGAAACTTTTTATATGTGATGCCCCATCACCCTGACAGTGTAGCTTTTCCAGGTTCCTACTGAGATATTTTGAAGTATTGAGAAGACAGGCTTTTGCTTATACATACCAATGCAGTCTGTGTTCCCATACTGTCTGTAACTAAAGAGATGTGTGATAGCAATAGTATGAATACAATTGTAGACTGAAAAAGCAAAAAAAGACCCAAGCAGCTCCAAGTTACTCCACTTTAATGTCACGACACAAGGATGATGAACAAAAAAATCCCACACACTTAGCGCTTTCACCAATATACAATGGCTTCTTCAGAGTTGAATGGGAACACATAACTCATCCATTTAAAAAGCTTGACATCATCAAAATTTAACCTATCATGTACTAAAAACAATTAATAATAATATCCAAGTGAGAGAGGTGGTGATTCTAAGTTAAAAGTAGAAAATTTAGAAATGAAATGACAACTTAGACTTAATGCTATGTGTCCACCAGACGAAAATGTTGCCTTATTGCCAATATTAAAAACAAGAGCAATAACTTTGCGATTATTAGTTCAAACACATTTACTTTGTCAACATTAACACTGTATTATTAGCCCAAGTGCTAGCGTATGTATACGGATTAAGTAATGTTGTCTTTTTAAACTTATGCATTTAATAACACTGATTTTATTATAAACTTTGAAAAAGAAAAAAGAGAACACTAGCACAACCTTTAAAGTTAAACATTATTATTACGATTTTTCTAAAGTTTTTGTTTTTACAAGGTCATTTGTGTATAGGAAGTTGATAGGTGTGGCATTATATTACTAATTGGGAGCCTGTTCCAGAGAAGGGGTAGTCTCTGGGATATATACTTGTCTCCAGCAGGTCATATTTATATCACAGGTAAGGTTTAAGTCTTTAGAAGGGGTAATTCTGGTGCTTTTTTTTTTTGCAGATATGCAGGAGGTCCATCAGAGTGTGGTCTGACAATACCTTGTATGCCAGGCATAGGCCTCACCTCAACACCCTGTAGGAGACAGAATACAGAGATAGGACCTTGAGGTGGTCTACAGAAGATATATTACTTATGCCCTATATTCTTTTGGTGCGCAACCTCTGTGGACATTCCAATTGTTGGATATGCCTGGTTTGGTACATACCAAGGGGTATTGTACTAATAAGTCTGATGGATGCCAAATACAGTGGAACAATGACATTTTTGGGCCTAGATGGCATATCTATGTTTGAAAGTTGCACAACATAGAATAATTTCCTCTACTGTAGAAGCATGATGGTCAAAGACTAGATTACTGCCTATGAGTGTCCCCAAGTTCCTGACTACTGGTTCAGTTCTTAAGGGTGTGTTGTCAATATGATAGTTATCAAGGGTGGATGACTTTCTGAAGGATACTATTATGCATTCCTTGGCATTTAGTTTCAATCCATGGCTTTGAATCCAGTTATTTATCTGTGTCTAAGAGAACATTTGTGTCAGTAGGAGATTCATTGACAGCTCCTAATTTGTAAATTTAATCAGGCAGAGGCCATTGACATTGGCCTTAATTTCAGGGAAGTAAAGGACAAAAAGGAGTGGACCCAGGACTGATACCTGAAGGACTTCTCTTGAGACTGACCTCTTTGTAGAGGTGGACTCCCCATTTCTAACTTCCTGAGTAATGTCTGTGAGTCAGCTGGCTAACTACTGGGTGACATATGGATTTGTACGTAACATCTTAAGTTTGCAAACAATGCCTTAGTGTCAAATGTCTCGGCCAAGTCAAGGTAGGCAGTGTGAAAAATTTTGCTCTCATTCATTGCTTTGGTGACCTTCTCAACAAAGTCCACCAGGCTGAGTAGGCATTCCCTGCCCTCGATGAAACCAGATTGGGTTATGTCCTGGATATGAAGGTTTCCTATGTCATTATTGATTATTTCCATGGTAATTCTTTCCATGGCTTTGTGTGTAAGACTAGTTATTCTTGTAGGTCTGCAGTTTCCAGGGTCTATAGATGGCCCATCTTTGTGCAGAGGATGACTTTTGCTGTTCTCCATTCATGAGGCATGAAGCATGTTTTGAGGTTAAAGTTAAAAAGCAATTCAGAGGGTCTAATAGGTCATGTTTTATGCTATTTAGAAGGCATCCTGGAATATTGTCTGGGCCTGTTGATTTAGCGTTCTTTGCCTTAGAGTTGATATTGAGGGCTTGTTCCCTAGTACGAGTTGGGTGGAGTTATATTTGATGGTACTTCCTGAAGGAAAAGCTTAATTTGTCAGCCAGTGGGGTTGCTTTATCTTCTGGCTCAGTAGAGATGGCTTCATTAACAATGAGCTCACACACAATTGTTTATTGGCTTTGAGGTTGCAGACATGGCTAAAGAATGCCTTATGATTGTTCCTGGCCTGGGAGGCCAAATTTACCTTAAATTCGGTTTTGGTTTACTTTATTTCTCCTCTGAGTTGTTTGTTTAGTTTGATGAGAGTGCTTTTGCCCTGCTTAGTACTGCAACTCCAAATTTTTTGCCATGATTTTCTTCATTCTTTTATGCAGCTTATTGATTATGTGATTTCCACTACAGTGGCTTTTTTTTAGTTAGTTCTGCACTTCCTCCTGGTGGGTACAGCTGCCTCTATGCAGCTATTAACAGGCTTGTATAGGGTTTCTGTGAGCAGATCTATGTAGGCAGCAGTGTTCTCATGGTTTATGGGGGCTTCAAATTTTGACAGGTTATTAATTAATAGTAGGAATTTAGCCTTACAATAGTTTCTAAATATTCCAGGGTTAGCTGTAATTCCCAGTTTTATTTTTACTTCAAATGGAGACCATTTTGCAGTCTGGCCTTACCAGAGAAGACATTACACTAGGGGATGTGATGTTTTATAAATCCCTTCATTTTTTAAACCATTTGTTTTGGTGTGTTGGCATGTTTTATAAATTCTTTAATTTTCTAAACCACTTGTTTTGATGAGTGTTATGGTGGTAGAAAGCTGATCAGAGCAACCAGACTTTGTCTCCTGCAGCAGTCCCCCACCTCATCCAACAGGATCCCTAGCTGTTTTCAGGTAAGCTAAGGGATGTAACCTACCCTTTCTCTTCTGGGCCTCTTTTGAGTGAGTTTATGCTTAGTGAATGTCCTGTGGGAGGCACCCAGGAAGCATCCTCATTAGGTATTCTCTAACCACATTAATCTGACTTCTTTTCAAACAGGAAAGAGCAATAACTGTAGTCATAGATCTCCTGCATTGATGAACTGTGTGTAGGTCAAAATGTAAGCCCAGCTACATTTCTGCTTCTT
Organism: Protopterus annectens; assembly: GCF_019279795.1. Taxonomy (NCBI): domain Eukaryota; kingdom Metazoa; phylum Chordata; order Ceratodontiformes; family Protopteridae; genus Protopterus; species Protopterus annectens. The sequence goes on along the minus strand of NC_056739.1, from coordinate 950,305,001 downwards.
GTATGTTTGATCTTTTGATCAGTACCATACCCTCCTCTGCCCACTAGGCTATTGCTTCCCATGCCTACTTCCCTACTCCACCTTAAAATAGTCTTTTGGTACACAGGTAGCCATTGTCATGGATGGAGCTGCTTCTCTTGGACACTGGCATAGTGACAGACCCCATTGACTGGTAATTCTACTTATGACATCATCAGCACATCATAAGAGGAATGTTTGACTTTTGGAAACACAGGGTAGTCATACCCAACTGATACTTTTTATGGACAATTTCAGGCCAATAAAGCCAAACCCCTCTAGCTGTGGACATGCATGTTTCTGCCTTCTTATGACATCATCAGCACAACATTGTTTTAGTTTGTTAGCTGGGATATTTTGTAGACACCCTTAGGTTTATGGATATCAGTTGGGTATGACTGCCCTGTGTTTTCAAAAGTCAAACATTCCTCTTATGCTGTGCTGATGATGTCATAAGAAGGCAAAAACATGCATTTCCACAGCTAGAGGGGTTTGGCTTTATTGGCCTGCAATTGTCCATGAAAAGACTTAAAAGTAAAAGAAAAATATCATGGACATTCAGAATTGCCATTTAACTGAAACACCTGATATCCTTAAATGGTGATTTGCATATATCCCATGTTGCTTCTGATTCAAGAGGATCAAGGTATCACACAATGGAAATTCTAGCTTTGTTAGATTTTTCTTCTTGTGTTTCCCAGGCTAACAGAAACTCAGAGTTTAACAGCCCTTTTGATCTTGCAGCTAGTCAGGAAGCCAGAGCAATAAAAGACATTAGACATTTAAATTCTAGCCATTAACTCTGGTCTCAAAACAACAGGAAGAATCCCTTCATTCAAACATCTCAGCTCATAGTTTTGAGATCAATTATACAATGCTTGACTTATCAGCTTTCCTCCAGCAGAGTGCAATGTGGTTACATTTTCGGAAGTTCATCATTTACCATAATTTTCTTACAGTTAAGAGAACAAGCATGTGGCTTACATTAATATTTACAAATGTCAGAATTATCTACAAAATTTTATCTAGCTAGGCTGGCAACCTTCACATATCTTCACATGCTGCATCACAGACAGTGTAGATTCCATGACAGATAGTCCATGCTCCATCACAAACACACCAAACTCCAATGTGTTATTCATCCAATGCATGGAATCAACAACACCATGGAGGCAGTCACAGATGTCAGAGTGTGCCACATCAAGAACCTGAGCATTTCTCAGAAGTGCCTTTTTGAACATGCTTGTGGTGCCATGACGGCCTTAAACATATGTTGCATTACACATGAAGAGACACCAGCACCAGGTGGAGGATGGACAGCGGGTTTCTCCAAGCACGCCTATCAAGCCCCCTGCATGGCACCTAGCCAACCGTTTGGCTATGGCCAGAGTTTACAGTCTCTGAAGCGGCAGTAGCCGCACTGCCCTGATCAATGTCCTTGTCCTCCACTGGTTCAATACCTGTGGCCTCAGTGGACAGGGGATGCATAGACATACTGACTGTGTACGAGGACAATGTGGGTCGTCACTGAGTGTCAACCTCTGTGTCATATTCTGCCTCTGCATCCCCCAGCTGTGCCTCACATTGGCCACCATCATCATCAGAGTTGGATGAGACACTGACATCAGTTGGTGCAGGGGACACAGACTCACATCCATGATCACCTATGATAAAAGGAAGAAACACAGGAATACCTGCACTACTATGCTGCAATATATGCTAAAAAATTACACTGCTGTCACTATTACAGAAAGTCATACCTCTCAACCTCCTAGAGTAAGGCGTCTGTACAAAGCCGTAAATAATGGTTGGCCAAAGGCCCAAGAATAGGGATAATTTAGAAATTTTGCTCTTACAAACCATGAATGCTGATAGGATAACATGTTTTGTTTTCACATGACATCTCTCCAGGATATGAAGTGTGAAACTCAGATCTCCTCATTAGCACTCTTCAAGAAAAATCTTGATGATTGGATGGGAAATGGGAAATTCACCCTGGGGATCACTTCTGTGGCTCTGTACATTTTGGCTAGACTTGTATGGGCCCTAGGGCCGATAGCCTAGTACCTACCTATGAACCTATGAACCTATGAATCTGTGCCATTATTATCTTATGCCCAGAACTCCTTACTTTAACTCTAAACTCTAAAATGTTATTTCTATCAGGAGATATCCACCCAAACCCTGGCCCTATCAATGGCACCACCCATAACACTATCCCCTCATTGCCCATCTCCCCCTCCAAAATCTTAACATTATACTCCTTGAACATACACAGCATTCTCAATAAAGTCAATGAATTCCACTCCTGGACTGCCCATTACTCCCCTGATATAGTAACTCTTACAGAAACACACTTAAACCCCACAATACTGACAACAAAATTATTCCACCTGGATACATCTTCTGCTTAGACAGGGTCCATAAAAAAGGCGAAGGCGCTGTTATAATCTATTCTGAACAACTCAACATATCCCCTGTCAAACTCTCCCTCCCTAAATTTCAACCAGCACAACTCTTAATGGTCAACTGTAAACTTAACAGACACAAAAAACTTACCATTGATGCTAACTACATTCCCCCAGGCAACCTTTTTCTTCGTCTGCTGTTTTTTCCTGATTACGGGTCACCGCAGCAGATCACCCGTCTGCTCATGATTGGCATTGGAGTTTTACAGTCTTGAGTTGCCAGCCCAGTACCCAACATTCCACAGAAGGCACACACACACACACACACACACACACACACACACACACACACACACACACACACACACACACACACACACACACACACACACACGCCTAGGGCCAATTTAGAGTGTCCAGTCCACCTACAGCATGTCTTTGGGATGTGGGAGGAAACTGGGGTACCCAGAGGAAACCCACACAACCACAGGGAGGGCATGCAGACTCGACACAGAAGGCACCCCAGCCAAGGATAGAACTGGAGAACCTCTTGCTGTGAGGTAGCAATGCTAACCACTGCACCACTGTGGCCACACTACATTCCCTCAGGCAATAACATACCCATACTTGAACAATGTCTCTCCTGGCTAACTTACTCCATACCAAATAAAACTATAATACTAGGTGACATCAACATCATCTGGCAAACCCTCACCCCTGAATCCCCTAACTGTACTATAAACCTTCATGGCATCACTCAACTCATCACTATCCCTGACCATTTAAGCAAGACAACTAACTCTGGCACTATCTTGGACTGAATCCTTGTCTCCAATCCTAACCTATATCATAACCCCAAAACACTACCTGATCCTCTAAGTGACCACTTACCCATCTGCATCCAAAGATTTTCCCTACAACACTGCAATACACATAAATACATAGAACTACGTACCATTTCCAGTTTTAGCCTCATGCTAGTAAATGGCTGGCTGTTCGCCATTAACTGGTCTTTCCTTATCCACCTACCCCTTGACAAAACCATTCTGAAATTCAGCATTATATTACTTGGTATACTTCACTCCCTGGCTCACCACAGGAAAATTAGAATAAAAGTCCACCCTGCGCCATGGCTAGCAAAGTACACTCATTCCCTAATGCTTGAAAGAGACAAAACCTGGAAATACTGGTTAAAATCTAAATCCCAAACCTACCTCAAAAACTACAAGAAAATCCATAACCTCACTAAAAGGCAGGTCACCACTGACAAGAAAAAATATCTTAAACCACAATCTAACCATCACAGAAACCCTATAAAATTTTGGAATAGTATTAATAAAATTCTCCGTCCTGGCAACCTTACATCACCTAATCCTTGTCCTAACAGTTCTCCTCTGGAGAAAGCTAACATTTCTAGCTTCTACTTCATATACTCCATTTCCTAATTAACCCTCAATAGTAACACCACTATCTTCTCCCATATCCCCCCTCTGCTAATACTGCCACCTTCTCACTCACACCCATCCCCACTTCCTACATAAAATCTCTTCTCTGCAAACTCAAGCTATGGTCCACCTCATCAGACAACCTAACACCCTACTTCCTAAAGCTTGCTGCTAGCTCTTTAGCCTATGCCATCTCCATCCTTATTAATCAATCTAGCCAAGAATCCACTGTTCCCTCTATATGGAAACAATTTTATGCTATTCCTATCCACAAGGGAGGTCACTCCACAGACCACTCTAACCACCGCCCCATAGCCATAATATTCCCTTTCACCAAGTTACTAGAAAAATGTATTCATAAACAACTCCTTGACTACCTCATACAGGAAAATCTACTCACACCCACCCATCTTGGTTTCCACCCTTACCATAACAATACTACCACTCTAATTTCCTTCACTAAAACTATTGCACAAGCCAGAGATAACAAATTCATGTCCAAACTATTCGTAGACCTCTCAAAAGCCTTTAACACTGTAACTGTACCCCACTCAAAGATCCTTACTAAATTGTCCAAACTTAATATCTGTAACCCTACCCTGACATGGTTCTCTAGTTACCTCTTCCACAGGTAGAAATCTGTCACTTGGCTCTGTAACCAGTCAATACAGGTGTACCTCAAGGATCTACCCATGGACCACTACTATTCAATATTTTTGCTAACTCTCTTCAGACTTCCTGCTTTCACTCATCACTCTTACAGGCATAATGACTCTGCTATTATATCCACCTGAGACAACCTTACTGACCTCCCCTCCCTAACCCAAAACTCCTTTCACACAGTAGAGAATTGGCTCACAAACAATCAACTCATACTCAATCGAAAAAAAAAATAGTCTATTTATGCCTAAGTCCTTTTCTCATCACAAATCATCCTTCACCATCACATGACTCAACAACACTGTCATAAAAGCTGGCACACACACTAAATTATTGGGCACACTCATTGACAACCAACTTAAATTTGATCTGCATGTACTAAACTCTATATAGAATACACGCAAACATTCTAGGACAAGTTTATAGAACTAAAAAATACCTCATAAAATACTCTAGACTTTCTGTAGCCTATGCCTATCTTCTACCTAGCCTTCTATATTCATCTCCAGCCATAACAAACCTACAATCTTCTGTCAAGGCTAAGCCTGAACTCACAACAAAGTTGCCAGGTTCACTGCAAACCAACCCTACAACTCTCACCACTGCCTTTCTCTACTAACCCTACAATGGCTAGAATTTCCCCATCTACTCTTACTCCCCAACTGTCTCATATTCATTCCTTTCCTAAGCAATTCCTCTTTCTGCCCCACCACATCTTTTCTGGCACCCCAATGCATCCCCACCCACTCTTTTAGAAGCACTGATCAGTTTCTTTTAGCATTATTAAAAATTGGACAATATTTATATAACTACTCAGTTGCTCTAGCTTGGAACAAACTCCCAATGAGCATCAGAAATCTACCCCATACTCAAAGCTTCAAAACAGCATTAATAAAAAAACATACTAAAAACTAGGATCTTTAAATGCCAAAACACTAACACTAACTCTGCTTCTCCCCCCTCTCACCCTTGCTCTATCGTTCTATCCACTGTCTACTCCTTTCTACACTATTAGTCTTACAACTTCTCCCTCCTACCTGCACTTCTTCTTCAGATCAATACCTATTTCCTATTTTTTACCACCATTTAGTTGCTACTTGCACAATCTACACCTTCCACTGATGGACCACCACATAGCACTATGTATGTCATATATCTTGTCATGTAGTTAATCAAAATTAAATGTCTCATACATGTACTATTAAACCTTGTGATATTACTGCTATCCTACCAGTGTAATCAACTTCTGTAAGTGTCTTTTCCCCCCAGGCCTCTGCTGAAAATGTTCTTTCTCTCAGATGGACATAACCGGTTAAGAAATGTCAAAATAAATAAATAATTTTATGTTTGCAAACTTTCATGACTGGTCAATTATTTTGAAGGAAATCACTATGATATGGACTACAGGCCAGAAATATGAGTCAAAATTCTGGACATTTAGCAAAAATTTGTACAGTTGACAGGTACAGAGACAGTACAGCAATACATACATCAGGCCTGAGAAGACACATTAGCAGATATCTTGGTATTTATCTATAAATCTCTAGTAATGATGACATAAATTTATTCTGCTTACCAATGGCAGGAGCCCTAGGTCTCAGAATCCCTGACGGTTCTAAAATAAGTAAAGGAAGAGGTGATGGCAACAGAACCGGATACACTAGTCAATCTCAATGTACTGAAATGTTGAAATTCAATACGTCGAGACCGAATAGTGGAAAGTGCAGTTAACCGAAAGTACACTATGCCGAATCCGCAAATGTCGAATCCGCCGCTATTGTAGTGACGCGTTTGTGACGTGTGCTGCTGTTTGTGGATTTATCTAGGGTTTCAGGTAAGTGTTGTGTGTTTGAGGATAATGGGTAGGGATTTTAGTGTGTGTGAGTGTGTGCGGTGGTGTTTGTTGTGTTTTTGTGTGTTTAGTGTGACTTTAGAGTTAGAATATATAAGTAGGGTGGGTGTGGGGGGTGCATGGGGGCTTGCCCCCCTGCTTATAGGTAGGTTAAGGGTGTTTGTGTGTGTTGTTATGTTTGTTTAGTTAGGTAGGTGTATGTGTGTGTGTGATTATGTCCTGGTTTGTGTGTGTGTGTGTGTGTGTGTGTGTGTGTGTGTGTGTGTGTGTGTGTGTGAATGGTCGCAATTATAGTATTTGTGATTGTAGGTTTTCGTGTATGTGGTTTTTCGAGTATTCAGTCTCGAAATACTGAAATTCGACATTTCAGTATTTCAAGATTGTATAGTGAATCCACAGAACCACATTTAACAGTATAACAGGGGTCAATACCTTTACTCATCTATATCTGCACTAACACAACTGTTAACAAAAATGTGGCTGACAACCTCAAAATAAACTTAAAACTGCAGCTATCTTAAATAACTCCAACAAAAATAAAATTTACACACACAGATAAACTATTGCACCATGTCAGAATGGTACAGTATCCTAATCCTAATGATGATCTAACAAAGCATACCTGCAAGCTCCTCTTGAGACCCAGAAGTGGCAACCACATCAATAATGTACTTTGTACTGTAATACTTTGTACTTTGTACTGTAATAATGTCATTGACTGCTGGTAGCTGCCCTGGGTGGCAATGTTTGCCATGAATTGCTCTGTGGCAGTGAGAAGGGGTTCTTCAGCAGGCTCACCTCTGGTTATCTGGTGAGTACATGCCACTGCAGCTGCTTGCCTTCTTGCAGCCAGGGTTGCCAGATGTCCCCATTTCAGTGGGATTGTCCCGAGATCAACACAGAAATCCCAGGTCCCGCTGTAAGCTGTAAAAATCCCGATGGCGATTTAAAATTGACAGCTCCGTTGGGTTCCTCCAGTTCCACTGTTCCAATCCTACTCCAAGATGAGGGTGATTGACTTCCTGTATGTTGCCTGGCTGTGCGCTTGCCTTGTACGTACATACACACCCTTTTTGTCATAAATTTATCATCGTGCTGTGCGTGGGTGGACGTGATAAGGCTGCATGTTCCTTCTGCTCTGCTGTGTCATGCTACAGCTATCAATAGCTCAGAAGACAGACTGCTCAGTGACTGTGCACATAGTGAGTGAGTCTAGATGATGTGAAGGAGTGAAGTTTGAACTGACTCAAGGTTTGCTTCTAAAGTTTCCATGAGTCCACTGTGCTGACTGCTGCTGTCCAACTTTTGTTTTCAAATTTCAACCTGAGCAAGCTGCATGAAAAAAGAAAGTTATGTATGGCTATTAGAACTGGAAATATGTAGCTTATAAATTATAATGAAGGCGCAGTTGAAAGAAACTGATTGTGTTTGTATTATGTACCCTGCTGCAGCTGCTGCAGAGCTTAGTTCAAGACTGGTTAGGATAAGGGAGATCTTTTTAGAAGTGGTTATTGTAACTTTGGAAGAATTTTTTTTTTTTGATGCTTAGGCTATTTAATGATAGGAATAGCCATTCTTTTAGTAATGGATTACAACTTGCAGCAGGAGGTGACTGAAAGGAGGAAATTTTCCAAACCCAGAAAATAGGGTCTTGATTTGAAGCAATAATGCAAGCTACTGTGCTTGCCTTGCAATTTGCATACACCTGCAGTTTAAGTCAACTTAGTCAACTAGGCTCTATTTACCACATTTACACCTCTGAGGAGTGTACTTAAATGGAGTGCAAGGGAATTATGCTATGATAGGTCATCCCACTGTTTTAACATTAGAAGAAATTGCCGTGTTCTAGAGGTAGACTGGGCTGCTGGAGGAAAAGACATTATCTACTGCCTTAGGTGATAATGTGCATGATAAAACTTGAAAGAAAATAAAAAAAGCTGTGGATTGACTCACTGATGGAGTGTGTGTGTGACTGTGTGTGTGCATATATGTGTTTTTATTTTAATAAATTTGTGTTTTAATTGTTATTGCTATTATCAGTAAGTCTTTTTCTTTATGGTTGGAGTTGAACTAAGATTGTTTTGTATAATGAAGCTGCTACCAGTGAGCCAAAATATATTACTTTTGTTATTTATTTATTTGAATATTCATTTGATCACAACCAGACACGAAATTTACACTGTCAGAAGAGAGTCATTAAAGTTGCATTAGTTGGTAGTTATTTGTTTGTGAGTGGTGCCGTGTGAGCATGTGTGTGTGTGTGTGTGTGTGTGTGTGTGTGTGTGTGTGTGTGTGTGTGTATGCTCATGTGCACTTACACATGGAGACACACAGGTGGGGCTGCAGTGGGATGGCTATGTGTCTTTCAAAATCTGATATGTATGTATGTATCAATGTAGCTTTTTATCTTTTATTTATTTATTTGATTGCAATTAGAGATCTCAAATGTACCCATTTATAAAATGACTGTAACTGATGGGCAAATTTACTGTATGTGGTCTGGACATTTGCAGTGGGCTGCGCACTGTATGCATTTGACAAAAATAAACTGAAGTACATTATTGTGGCAATAAATGACATACCCCCAGATTCACGAATCCTCCGTGTAAGACTAAATATGTCTTACTCAGAGGCTGCAGTTGAACGGTATGATGTCAGCATGCCATGAATATTCATGAGGGCATGCTGACTCACACCCAAGTCTAACACAGACCGTGCAGGCAAGCAGGGGGTGTGTCCGACTGGCGAGCAGTGTAAATGTCCACACCCCTGCAAGTGTGTGAACTGCAAAATGTCAACACACAAGAGCGAGTCTGCTCAAATGTCCATGTACCCAACACCACACCCCCTGACATTGTAAACACCCAGCACAGTTATAAAAAGTAAAACATTAATTTTTTATTTTCTAATTCCCAATATAGCTGCCCGTATTTGCTCGTGTGTGCGTGGGTGTGTCCATTGCTTAGCTGCAGTTAGCAATGTCGACATGGAAGAGCATAATAAGGAATGTGTATGCAAATTACACCAAATAGTAATAACGTAGTGGTCGAGCGTTCACACAAAGAGGAAGCATTCACGGTTCGAGTCCCACCACTCCCCTTCCTATTTTATGTTCAAAATGAGTATATGAAATAATTCCTGACAGATATGATAAAACTTTTGCTAAAAAGCATTGAAATGGCCTATGTATCAGTGAACAAAATGTAAAGTTATAAATGAACCTGACATATAATTGTCTACAGTTAAGCAGCGCTTTACCCAGCACAATGTAGATGCCCATAGCTAAATCGCGATTTGACCAGCGCAATGTAGTTGCCCATAGCTAAATCATGCTTTACCCAGTGCAATGTAGTTGCCCATAGCTAAATCGCGCTTTATCCAGTGCCATTTGGTTGCCCTTAGCTAAATTGCGCTTTACCCAGCACAATTGTTTAGCATGTAGGTGAGCGCCAGGCCAACCCGCGCACCGTCGGGCAACGTGGAGCAAAGTAGAGCAAGGTTGCTTAAACCCAGCCACGCCCCCTAACCTGTCTGGACAGTAGTAAAATAAAAAGCAATGATAAGGTTTGAACTTAGCACACTGTGCACCATTATCAAAGTAGTGAACCACTAAGCCACGCTAGCTTAGGATAAGCATCCACTGTTAACATATATATATAGTAATAAATGTTAGATTAACCATTGCTAAGCAGGTCTGCAGTCAGCTGAGAATAGTCAAAAATGGCCATTCACAGAAAAGTGTGGGAAATGCGGCATATTTCAGCTGCATAGGCGGGAATACTCACCATAACTGATTGTAGCTCCCATCTGCAGTTAGAATGTCTGGTGCTGGAGAGGGTACACGCTTTACAGCGCAATGCTGGGGCATCAAGGAGTCAAGATACATGGTTTGGCTCCTAGTCCATCGGCATGAGACCCGACTCCTACAGGGCCAGTTCCAAGTAACGGAGTATAAGGCAGAGGCTTGCAAGCGGTTGGCTCATGAACTCATCAGTGCCACAGGCGTCCCTCGGACTGGTGAGCAGGTCTGTCACCACCATGCAGACCTGAAGAGAAGGAAGCAGGACCTTCTGAACCAGTGGATCCAGGAGGCCCATCATATGCATGATGCCCCACTACTAAGTAGGTAGCCATGGAATGCAGTATGTAAGACAAGCTAATATAGTCTAAATAATGTATAGGTATGTCTAAATATCCCTTCATTTACTCCACAGCTGCAGGTGTTTGTGCTATGAATCAGCAAGCCTATGCAGATAGGCTGCTAAGTCTGCGCCACCAGGCAGGTTAGCAAATATTTTGCATGTATTGTTATAAAATATACGTGAGAGAGCATGAAGAAAGTGTCGTACCCAATAATACAGCTAGCAAATGCCCCGATAAAATCCTCTGCATGTACTGTTATATAACAAATGTCAGTGAGCCAGAAATAGAGTGCACTAACCCAGCAATCAAGGTAAAATAAGTGTGGAATACTATCTCTGCATGTACTGTCATATAATATAAGTGAGCAAGCCTGAAAAAGGGTGTTGTAACCTATCAATAAAGGTATAATATGTCCTGAATATGTCTTCCGTATGCACTGTAATATCAAATAAAGGAGAGATCCTGTAGAAAAGAGTGTTCAATGTAATTAATAAAGGTATAATACTTGGAGTGTGCCTGTGTCACTTACTTTGAAATGTTGTTGTACCCTTGCATTAAATAAATAGTACTGTTGTATCAGGTGCTGTCAACCCACAGTTGTGCAGTCCCATATGAAGTGGATGAATGAAGTGCCAGTAGCTGTGAAGCATATAACATTAATTCCCTGAATAAATACTCTGCATATACTGTTATATAACAAAAGTCAGAGAGCCAGGAATAGAGTGTAGTAACCCATTAATAAAGGTAAAATAAGTCTGGAATACTATCTCTGCATGTACTGTCATATAAAATAAGTGAGTGAGCCTGAAAAAGAGTGTTGGAACCTATCAATAATGGTATAATATGTCCTGAATATGTCTCCTGTATGCACTGTAATATCAAATTAAGGGGAGAGCCTGTAGAAAAGTGTTTAATGTGAATAATAAAGGTCAAATACTTGGAGTGAGTCTGTGTCAGTTACTTAGAAATGTTGTTGTACCCTTGCATTCAATAAATAGTATTGTTGTACTAAGTGCTGTCAACCCACAGTTCTGCAGTCTCATATAAAGTGGATGAAGGAAGTGCCAGTAGCTGTGAAGCATATAAAAGTCCTTAACAGTTGTTAAATGGCTGTCATGCCTAGGTAAATCTGGCACACGAGTAGCTTGTCAAGGTGTTCACCAGAAATGTGAGTGTGCTACATGAAATGTAGGGTTCTGTAGAAAATTAAGTGAAAAAGTCACGTGAACACATCAAGATGTGTAGATACATCAATATACAAATAAAATACAAGTATGTAGCAGTAACATCTGCAGCTTGGACAGTTACAATGTCAGATACTTGTCAGGTATGTAATGAACTAGCCAAACCCATTACACAATCTAATGCATGTTGTCTAGTGCAATAATACATGTAGGGGATATACACCTGCAGTCAATAGGAATGTAGTGTAGAGTAAAAGTGCTAATAATATGTTAATGGATGTTTCTTTTTCCCCCTACTCCATGTGTGTAAACAATGCAATTCCACACTTCAATGGGTATGTGTAATCTCATAACATTTGTTGGGACATACGTCTTATTGTTCAATAAAAATCTGTTTTTTCTTTGATGCATGTGCCCTGTTCAAACCCCACAATCTTGGTGGTCTGTTGCCACCAATCATCCCTGCATGCTGTTGTAATGTCCACTGTTGTTCAATATATGCATGTGTTATGCTTGCTGTTCAACTGATGTAACCCTGGTACGTTGGGTTAATGGGAATATTACTACATGCTGTTACAACTAATTTTGAATGCTGTTGTCTATGTTGTAATTAAACACACCTAATCACAGAATGTATGGGAAGGCCGGTCCCAGCGGCCCCACCTGTTCCTCCTCAGCTGGTGATTGCACCTGGCACCAGCATGTCTGGTGCCCAGCCCGGGCTACCCTCCTCCATTGGTCCTGTGACACCTTCGGGTGGAAGTGCTGCAGGGGATAGGGCTCGCCCCCCCTGCAAGCGTGGGCAGAGAAGGGCCACCTGTCACCCTCTGAAGGGTCCGGGTTGTGGTGTATAGGGAGATCCAGCATCTAGTCACTGATCCCCTACACCAGCTCGAGGCGAGAGTGGCGTGACTCATGGGTGAGCCTGCCCCTCCTACGCAGCCCCCAGCACAGCCACCCCTGGGTCTGTGAAGGTTCAGTGGTGACTGGCCATGGGTGGGGATTTCAGTCCCACTGTTACCATCTGTGGGCTCATGGGCTTGCGATTTCCAAACATCCGTCCCTGTCAATTGTGTTCACCCACCCCATGTGTCATAGTCTACCCCTGTATGCATCTTGTTTGTCTTGTCTGTTTACCTCCCCAACCTACCTCCCCAAAAATACCTACTTCCCCTATCTCACTTTCCACTCTCACCTGAAAAAAAAATAAAAAAAAGGGTAATCTGTACCCACAAAAAAATGACGCCCCATACATAGCTGCCCATCTCGCACACATGTCCGCTGGACATGTAAACTGATAATTATAATTGGCGGTACAACATACTTTGTTGTTGTCACCCCTCTCCCAGGGGTGGAAGGATTCAAAATTAATTCAAAATGCATTGCATATGCACAGCTGTTGCTGTTAACGAAATGGGCAGCTATGGAACTTCCCAACACCCGTCCTGCACATCCCGAGCTTGTTTTCCTACTGTGTTTCCCTCTTTGTTCTCCCTTTTTCACCACTTTCCTATCTCCCCATTTTCTTTTCTTTCAAATAAATTAGCACGGGGGTTAGCGGGAGTAAGCACTTTTAAGCAGTAGTAAGTGAGTTTAAGCGAGTGTGCGCATATGTGCGCTTAGCTAAGTATTGCTAAGTGTCACGTAATCCCGCGCAAACCCACTTACAACTGCTTAAAAGTGCCTTAGTCACTCTATGTCAGGGCCCTTATTCTGCTCAGCAGCAAAATAAAACAACTCTGTCAGTCTCGAACCCCAGACTTGGACACACTAGACTGCATGAAATACCACTAAGCCACAGCAGATATACAATAACCTGTTGCTGAAATAAATATATCATGCATTACAATTAGTGAATGTAAAGGAAAAATAAGAAGGCCATAACACAAAGCTTGTACTGTGGATCTTTCCCAGCAATAGTTGTGGAATTGCATTACATGACTGTGATGTGAGAAGCAGCCATGCCAGCAGCTAATAATGCTACAGAGGCACTTTACAACACCCACACAGTATTAAAGCAGGACAAACAGTGGCATATCTGATTAGGGCAGAGGCCATACCTAGTAACTGTGACTACTTTTCAGGGATGTCCCTGACTGTGAAACATATTTTAGATGTGTCCCTCTGAATCCCTCTGAAAAGTACTGACGTCAGTCCGAAAGGTGGTGTATTACACAATGAATACTGACAATAATAACAGTAGACACCGCCCATACTTCATAAAAGGAGTACTAACTCATATGCACTGCTTCACTCAAGTCTACACTTACTGTCCCTATTATGTGTAAGGTGTACCTCAGTTTTAACTACCTATCCCTGACTCCATGCAAAGATGTATCTGAGTGTTTAATAGGCCTGGCAGAGGCACAAACACACAGGCATATAAGCTATTCTGCTGTTACACACTCTGCAAATAGCTTTGGTAGGACCCCCACAAGCATACCCTTATGTAGGAGTACAACACAGAAATACCAAAGGATGTAGCCATGTACTGGTAGCAAATGCCTTTAACAATGCCATTGTAACAGTCCTGAAAACACCTGTGAGTTGCACAGACAAAGAATAACAGTGTAACGTCTGGCTAACATTGGGATAGGTTGACAGGTGTGAACTATGCAGACAGACCACCTGCCTTGATAAACTAATAGGTACACACCAATCCTTTAAGTCCAGTAACATAATATTCACACAATAATACATAATGCTCTCTGTATGTAAGCATCCCCTCCACAATTAAAATATACTTGTGTGTTTAGGGTCTACCAAGGGTGTAGGTAGGCATGCTCAGTACTGGAATTGTCCAGTTGTCCTGATAACCCTGTGCTAATGTCAACAATAAACAACGCAAACCCTGCAGAAGTGAGTACATTAATATTCACAGTATAACAGTTCACAAACAATTCATGTGCCAAAAGAATAGTTCTCAATAACTACATTTGTATGGCAGTTAATCATCTGAGTACAAAAGAAACTACATAATCACATAAATGTTGTGTAAGCATTTGTAGGGGTGAGTTAAACTCTACACTGATAGCTCTGTACTGGAAGTGGCAACAGTCAGGTCTGAGTACAACATGTACATCACTGTCTACACCTCTAGCTTCATTTATAAGACATATACCAACCTTCTGACTTACACAACAGTGTCCACAGCAAACAAGCATGGGCCCCACTCTAAAAATCTGAAAGGGCTACTCATACATACCTTAGCAATTTATAGCATTGTGTTGCTATGACAGTGAGTACTGCAATTACCACTCAGCAGGCTGTATGCATTTACCAAATGCTGGGCAACAACTGGTGCAGAGGGCATCACATGCACATGTGCAGATACCTATAAAAGCAGATAGTACTTACTACACCCACATGCAATCATTACATTGCATGTTCTAGATAGTGAACAACTCCAAGCAGGAAAAAAAATAAAATAAAAAGTTAAAACAAACAACAGTAGGTTTCTGTACTTAATAAAAAAAAAACATCAAAGTATACACAGACGGACCGGAAAGGGGTATACAGGTATGTAACAGTTTGCAGTTACCGGCAAGTAGTAGATGTTTATGTTTAGTACTGTAGATCCTCTGAAACATGCATATGTGGCAGCAGTAGGTATGTATGCACTGATGCCATGCATAAGTATTGCCATGGAGAAATTGTTGTGTAGCTGTGTGCAGTGGTGAGATAAGTGTGACATTTGTAGCTCAGCAGTACATGTCAAACATCTAAACATGTTATCTATGGCCTGTACAGTACTGCGTTTAATGGCAGTTCGGGGGAGTAGTGCAAACACCTATATAAACTTGGATGTCACAGAGTAAGACATGCATGATAGTCACATAATGTGTAGCTTAGCATTGACAACTGCTGTAGCAGGCTAGCATGGTAATGTATCATTTGCAGCTATGTAAACCCCTGTACTATTACTGTATGCACACATGTGACAACTGTCCATGTTGTACCAAGGCCCAACAGGTCATCTGTGAGGTGTATGGACTTACAACAGTGTGGACCTTATGTCTGTATGGCACACACATATGTCGAGATACATGTGTATCTGATTTATAAGCATCTGAACATGCGCATAGAGCAAGGGACATACTGCAACTGTTTGTGAAGGGCAGACATGTATATGTTGGTGCAGGTTGTTATGTGCATATATATATATATATATATATATATAAGTTGTAGTGTGTGTCAAACAAGACAGCATACAGTGCTGGCATATGACATGTGTTGTTCAAATGCCGTGGGCATGACTTGTTAGGTATACAGTCTTCCAGATAGGGTGTCCTGCTAAACATATATGGGCTGAGAACACCTTCCATGCATTCTGCACAAGACTGCACAATATCATTACATAACTGTATCCACCTCAACCTGTGCATAATTGATATTCCCACCATGAAAGGTGGACTGTATATGTGCCAATATGCATATCTATGTGTACACCAGTGGATGTTCAAATGTACGCTCCAGCTGAATGTTGTACATGTATTGCCATCCCTGTTGTTAAAAGCCCTGTACTCATGAACTAACACATAGGTGGTAGTGTACTCAACACCGAAGGTGTGATAAGAGACTACGGGACACAGGTGGACAGTAGTGTCCCTAATGATGATCACTGTGCCACACTAGTCATGTAAACCTAGTACAGTCCACATGTCGTCAGTAAATGTGTGTCATCCATGGAAACAGAGGTCAATGTTCCACTCCACTCATCAGTCATAACACTCACCATAGAGTACAATGTCCCTGTTGCTATGTACCTTAGAAGACATCCACAGCAACAGTAGATGCCAGACACATACCTCACAAAGGGTATTACCAGACTGCAACAGATACCCTATGCTGACTGTCTTACAAAACCACAGCTACACTGTGTCGCATACCGCCTACCCAGAGCCTACCCCTGCCTAACATACAGAGCTATGGCAAACACACAGGTGTTGGACGTGCTCCATGTAAACAGATGGAACACCAGACAAGATACACACTCTACTGATCTACACCTTGTAATGTAAAAAGCAGAACATGCTCGAATGGCACATCATCATCACAGACACATACCATACTGTGGAACCAACTACCTAGCAACAGAATATGAAGGTCCTCATTAGCAGTTGCCATGACTAACCATGATGATTGCATGTGAGATAGGAAACACAACCCAGTGATCACCCCTGTGGCTCTGCATGACAGGGGCACATGAACCTACATTGCATGGGTGTTGTAGTGCAGGGTACCATATGTCTAAGCTTCCATAGGCCCTATGGATAACAGCCTATCAGCTACCTAGGACATGATACACACACGCATGTACCTGTTGCATCACATGCTATGTGAGGTTGACTGTGTGTGATGGAGAATGTGTATGTGTATGTGTCAATGATGTGTATATGTGTGATAGCCTAGTGTGAATCTGTGTATACCATGGTATGTAGTGTTGTAGCTGTAATCCCATCAAAAGGTCTGTATGCTATTGCCAGGCATGAAAAGCAGTATGGCATACGTTGTGACATAGTCCCATGGTGTCGACTGGAGTGTGCCATTGTAGGCTAAAGCAGTACATATATGCTTATTGAGTGTTAACACTAGTGAATACAAATCACGTATGGACTGTAGTACTACCTGAAGCTGTATGCCTCAACTGCACAGAATGGTTTATATCCACAAGGCTTGGTAACACACTTTTGTTTGTTACCTGTAGTCCTCACACATTACATACCTCAGGCATGAGGTTATGTAGGTGCTGACACACATTAATGTATGGTACACACGTAAATGTAATCTGAGTTGCCATACTTTTGTGTCTTGTAGGTATGTCTGATGTGTGTGTGGGTATGCCTGTAACATGGCCTTGGTGGTATGTGTGTGCATATCTAGCAACATGTATAGCGTAGTACAGCAGTATGCCACCTATAGTGATGAATGTGAACATATGTTACTGAGGGGTTTGCTATCAACTAGTAGTGTGGTGTACTGGTAGTACTGTAACCGTACTGTACATGGATGACAAATGCCTGTATGCATTAGCTTCATATACACCTCCTGTGGCTAGGTATTGCATTGTGTCACATACAGTGTGCCATGTACTGTTTTATAGCCTTACATACTGGTTTCACTTTGTGTCTGTGCAGAACATGGTTTGGTATATAGTATGTGCCAGGCACTGTCAGGCAGTTGTGGGCTTAACAGTCATATGTGGTATTAAAAGTGTGTATTTACTGACAGCCAATAGGTTGCTATATATGGCATTTCATTGATGTCTGTACATTGGAATGTTGAGTGTGCCACATGACTTGCTCACAATTACTGTTTAATTGTCTTTCAGGGTTATGTCACACACTAGAAAGCCAGCCTATTCCCCTGAGGAAGAGGAAGTTATCTCAGATGCACTCATCCAACATTATAACCTTCTGTTCTCAAGATCCTGCCAGGACCAGCATGGTCGCACTGCACTGTGGCAGGATGTTGTCCATCGGGTGAATGATGTAGGCATGCATAACCGGACTTATGAGCAGGTACGCCATCACTGCAGTGATTTAATCAGACATGTCCGGCAGCATGCCTCCGATGTCCACAGACAACAGCTTGCCACAGGTGGTGGTGCTGCTACACATCCCCCCTCACCAGAGTGGAAGAGCTGCTCCTCAGCGTGGTGGCTCCTGGCCAACCAGTACAACACACCTGTGTCATCATATAAGTCAGAGTCACACAGCACAGCGATAACAAGCGTGCAGGTAACATGGCATATCTGTAGACCACTGTCATCCCAAGTGTTATAATATGTATTAATCAGATGTGTACTGTGTATGCAGAATATGTGGAACCTGGTGTCATGCAATAGTGATAATTCGGGACATTATCTGTATGCCTGTGACTGTCAACACATGTACTACTGTATAATTGCAGACTCACAGCAGCAATGCCATAGTTGTTGACACTGACATACTGTCTCAAATCCTTGCAGGTCCCTCTGGTGTGATAGCAAGACAGCAGACCCATGATGGTGAGTGGGCTACAGTCAATATAGCATATAACATGTGCATGTCATAGGAGAGTTGTAGGCCATATACACATGGTAAACACCTACACATAGTGCATGCTCTGCATGTTCTCTGTGTGACTACGCACTACCCAGTGACATGAGTAGCTGACTCATACACATGCAACACACAGAGCATCACAAACAAGTGGGGTACACTGTAGTGGACATTGTATAGGCTGAGTCAATACACATGCACACAACATACACCACTTTGTCATATGCAGTATGTGTTAATATGATACACATGGCATATGTAGACACCTGCTGTAAGGTCATACTCCAGTATCCCATATGACATCAACACAGCACACATACTATACCTGGGGGTAGAGGCCTATTATGGGGTGGTGTGACACGTGTCAACACACAACACAGTCATGTTAGGCAATGCTACCTATTGAACACCTGACATGCCCATGTAACAACTGTCTGTGAACTGTTAAATGTAGCCTAAGTGGTGCAGGTCAGGTACAGCAAGATAGTTGCCAGTGTGACATGCATCAGTGGCCTTGAGTGACCACATGTTGCTGCCTGATGATGGCTCATGGTACTACACTACATCCAGTTACAGGACCTAAAGTACTACACATAGCATTCATTGTTATACACCTGACAGTTGTGTGCATCTGGACATGTTTTGTATACCTATGAGTGATGGTACACATGACATTGGAAAGTGTTTCAGACTTGCAGTGCAATGTTGCGTCCATGTACACATTGTGTACCAGGGTGAGGCCAATCATTGAACAACACACATGCATCGACATGTATACTGTTATCAACAAGGACTCTGTACACTTGCACTGCATGCTGTTGAGCAACACACATCCTGCATGCTGACACGTGTGATAGGTCTCTTTGGTTTGTGATACTGTACTCCACCATCAACCACTAACGACTATTCCATATTGCTGTTGGTGTGTGTGTGTCAACTTGAATGTGTAGTATTTTAGTGTGCATGTGTGGATGTGTGCATGTGTGCATGTGTTCATGTGTGCATATGTGCATATGTGCATGTGTTCAGGTGCATGTATGCATGTGTTCATGTGTGCATGTGTGCATGTGCTCATGTGTGCATGTGTGCATGTGTTCATGTGTGCATGTGTGCATGTGTTCATGTGAGCATGTGTTCATGTGTGCATGTGTGCATGTGTTCATGTGTGCATGTGTACGTGTGCATGTGTTCATGTGTTCATGTGTGCATGTGTGCATGTGTTCATGTGTTCATGTGTGCATGTCTGCATGTATTCATGTTTGCATGTGTTCATGTGTGCATGTGTGCATGTGTGCGGACATCCTGTACAGATGGTAAAGTGTGCTTCCTGTCTCCCTTTCACAGGAGCTGAGGTATTGTTGGATGGGTGCAGCAGGGAACCTGAGGTCACTGCCACAAATAGTGACCATGATGATACATGTGTAGTGGCACAGGTATGTTTGACAGGGTCTGTCGGTGATCCACCAATCAACAGTACACAGCTTTCCACCCCTTCTATGCGTACATACGTACTGCCATTACATCCCTCAACACCAATGGACTTAGGTGAGGAACAGCATATGGTAGGCATTGACCAGGAAAGTGTGGTATCTATGGCACATGCAACCTCACACAGCAGCCATGCCCAGACATCCGGAATGGTACCACATAGGCATATGTCCAGGGGTTCTCGTGGGAGCATCACTGGTCGCAATGCCCCTGGCAGGCGTGTCTGCCCAGGTCCCACAACCTCATGTATGTTCCGGGCTGTGATGCAAGCACAGGCACGTATGGAATGGTACACCAGGCAGGGACTAAGGGTGCAGAGGGCTCATAACACCACGATCAATGACAGTATCTGTGACCTTGCCGGTGCCATCCACAATTACACCAATGTCATTGATAGACGTTGGGGGGAGACACTAGATGTCCTCTGCAATGTTATGTCCATGTGCCAGGACAGTTCAGGACAGCTGGGCCATCGACATGGATGTATGCCAGCAACATCATCAGCTGGCAGTCATCGCGGATGACACACAAGTGCCAGCCGCTCCCGTAGTGCCAGTACCGCCCCAACAATGTTGTGGCTGGGCTGTCGGTAGACCGTCCCAGATGACCACGTGCACGTGGCTCTTGCCAGTCCCAGCAGGGACATGGGTCCAGTCAATATCCCTCTGCCTCTGACAATAGTACACAGTCTGGCTTAGTACCCGATACTGTCTGTGTCACCCCTGGCAGGCACAGGTACTGTGTCTGTGTCTGGAGACAGTGATCTGTACAGCCTGGCAGGTACAGTCTGTGGCTGTCCCACAAACTCCCGTATTTGGCAGCCACAAGGGGGTACTGTGTGCATGCAGATACACACACATACTACCAACACGTAGGGCTAACACATACACACACACATCACATCAACACTGACCCATACTGTACTGTTGTCCCTCACACACACACACACACACACACACACACACACACACACACACACACACACACACGCACATACATGTTGATTGGATGGGTCATTGTTGGGCTCTGTAAAAACAATCACACACCCTGTGCATATGATGAAACTGTGCCACCTCCTGTCATCTGTGACATTGATGCAGGAACAGGATAACATGGTGCTGATGCACAGGGTGACCTACTAGAGTGTAGCAATGTTAGCATGTTGTGAACAGTAAAGTGTAATGATATCCTTGTAGGTGTATCTGAGCAGGCATGATACATCACAGCACTGATTATCAATTTAGTATTGTTTACACCAGTGTTAATTCCAAACATGGATTGTCCACACATGTGCCAGTTGGCTGATGTGTGTGGTACTGGCAGCATGTGTCGGTGAGTGGATGTTAAGTGTGTGATGTGCACAGTACAGATTTCAAGGTGTACATTTGTGAACATAGTGGAGCTGCACTGTCTGCATATATGTGCATGGTGGGCACATGGGAAGGGTGACATGCTCTGTATTACACAGTGTTAATACTTCATATTTCCTATTGGTGTCCAATATGCATGTCACTACACATATGTCACAACCTGGGTACACATGTATGTATGACATGGTATGACACTATGCTGTGGGTGATACTGTTGATATCAGTCATTGGTTAGCATTCTGGTAGTGTACATAACCTCAACAGCCTGATTTTAACCAATTGTGAGATGATGGCTTGACAAATGACACACAGCTGTAGGATACACAGTAGCATTAGAATCTTTCTGGTATTGTGCTATACCAGTTACCAGTGGTAATGACCACCACACATTCACGTGACCACACCTATTTGGCATGTGTCCATCCTAGGTACAAGCAGACACACTAGGGATATGTACGTCCACATCTGGTGACGCATACAGTGGCCTACAAAGCATTCCCCGGATTAGACACTTATCCTCCACAAGGGTATCATACAGACAGATACCTGTTGACAAACCCATGTTGTGAAGCTATGAGTCAACAATAGCATAGTCATCCACATTTACTACACATAGTATTCTGATAGTGCTACATTGGTGGTAGCACACAACATGTAGCAGGGGTACTGATGTGTACAAACAGCCACATGTGATTTCATCTGTACTTTGATATCCACATTCCCAAAGCTATGCTGATGTCCCTCAGTGTATCACATAAGCAATAAGGGGTCTGTATGCATATCCATGTAGTTGTTGTATACCTACAATGATTGGCCATTATTGACAGACTGTGTTGTGTTTGAACATGTCTGCCATGTGCCACAGACATACACCCACACTCACACTATTCTGTAACCACTGTCATGTGTGTGTGTGACACAGACGGGCTAAGGCACAGCTCACTACAGTGGGATGGACTTGTCACATACATACATATGTGAGCTACGGTCCAAGAAGCAGCAGCAACAACTGTCAATGGTAACAGATGTAGTCGTGTTAACAGCAGGCTTCACACCTATGAAGTGAATGAGGTCACATGTACATATATGTCTTGGCCACACAGTTAGCAATGTAGGTCACATGTACATATGTGTATTTGCCACACAGATACCTGCAGTGTGCATTGCACATACTGTTGTTTTACTGATATGTCAGACAGTAGTAAAAGCAAAACACACAATACATTGCTCAACAGTGTCACACACACACACTCAGCAATTGCAGGATTCAGACCCCTACCTACCTATGTCATGATACTAGTCAGATATGCATTACCATGATGCGCCATATGCTTTACTGGTATTTTTCATTTCCATTGCTGTATTTTGGGATACTGACATAATCAAACCATCAAAAGGGGAATTCACCTCTTTAAATGTGTTTTCATAGTCTCCAAAAAGGCCATTCCGCTCATAGAAATAGACGCACACACATTCACAATTTGCAGGCTTCAAACCCCTATCTCATTATGTCATAACACTAGTGAAATACACATTAACGCGACGCTATATGCTTTACTGAGAGCCTTCTTTTCCAAAGCTGTATTTGTGGGATACTGACATCATCACACTTGGCAAAGAGGAATTCACCTCCTCTAATTTGTTTTCACAGTCTCCAAAAGGCCACTCATCTTAAAGGGAATCATATACACTCAGCAATTGCAGGATTCAAACTGTTGCCTAACTATGTTATGACACTAGTGAGATACGCATTAACATGATGCACTATATGTTTTACTGGAAGCATTCATTTCCAAAGCTGTATTTGTGGGATACTGACATCATCACACTTGGCAAAGAGGAATTCACCTCCTCTAATGTGTTGGCACAGTCTCCAGAAAGGCCATTTCTCTCAAAGGGAAACTCACACACACACACACACACACACACACACACACACACACACACACACACACACACACACACACACACACAGCATTTGCAGGATTCAAACTCCTACCTAACTATGCAATGACATTGGTGAGATACATATTAACACAACACGCTATACGCTTGACTGGGAGTACTTTTTTCAAAAGATGTATTTGTGGGATATTGACATCATCACACTTGGCAAAGAGGAATTCACCTCTTCTAATGTGTTTTCAGTTTCCAAAAAGGCCACTTCTCTCAAAGGGAATCATACACACAGACACACACTCAATAATTGCAGGATTTAAACCCTCTATCTAACTATGCTATGACATTAGTAAGATACGCATTAACACGAAGCGCTATAGACTTTACTGGGAGCATTCATTTCCAAAGCTGTATTTGTGGGATACTGACATCATCACACTTGGCAAAGAGGAATTCACCTCCTCTAATGTGTTTTCACAGTCTCCAAAAAAGGCCACTTCTCTCAAAGGGAACCTCACACACATTCAGCAATTGCAAGATTCAAACCCCTACTTAACTATGTCACAACACTAGTGAGATTCGCTTTAACACGACAAGCTATACGCTTTATTGGGAACATTGGTTTCCAAAGCTGTATTTGTGGGATACTGACATCATCACACTTGGCAAAGAGGAATTCATCTCCTCTAATGTGTTTTTACAGTCTCCAAAAAGGCCACTACTCTCAAAGGCAATCTCACACACATACATACAGCAATTGCAGGATTCAAACCCCGACCTAAGTATGTCACAACATTAGTGAGATACACATTAACACAACACACTATATACTTTACTGGGAGCGTTCCCTTCCAAAGCTGTATTTGTGGGATACTGACATCATCACACTTGGCAAAGAGGAATTCACCTCTTCTAATGTGTTTTCACAGTCTCCAAAAAGGACACTCCTCTCAAAGGGAATCACACACAAACATAAAGACACATACACTCAGCAATTGCAAGATTAAAACCCCTACCTAACTATGTTGTGATAATAGTGAGATATGAATTAACACGACACGCTATATGCTTTACTAGGTGTTATAATCTCCACTGTTGTATTTGTGGGATACTGACATCATCAGACTTGGCAAAGAGGTGTTCACCTCTTTTAATGTGTTGTGAAAGTCTACAAAAAGCCCCCTCGTCCAAAACAGGATCACACACCCACATACATACACACACGAATTGCAGGAATCAAATACCTACTTAATTATGTTATGATACTAGAAAGATACGCATTAACATGACACGCTATATGCTTTACTGTGTGGTTTTGATTCTCCTGCTATATTTGTAGGATGCTGACATCATCAGACTGGACATGGTAATGTGTGTGCACTTAGTTTTATGCAATCCCAGGAATGAACCTTGTGGGTCAGCAGGTGTGAACAGCTTGAACAGGAATCCACAATTCATAGCTTGTGTGATCTATCTGTGGACAAATTGCCATTTCTTCATATGACAATACATATCTATGCACAGATTGCTGGTTTTGTGGATACAGCATGTGTCTGTGATGTTGATAAAGGGCTATTCAAAGTCTATGTGGGATGTGTGGTGCTCCTTTCAGTGATGTATGTCCTGGGTGGCTGCCTTGAAAACAGTCTAGCAGGTATGAGGAACATGATCTGCTCATTAACATACCACAGGCATTTGGGTTGTGTGTTTGGGGGATTACAATAGCTCTGTTCCTGACTGCAGTTATGATGGACTCCATGCCCTAGCAGTTCAGACTTCATAGGCTTATAGGACTATAGTTCCCATGGTCTGTTGTGCACCAACATTTGTGGGGTGTGCCACATGTTCCTGTAACACATTCAACAGTGTAATATCCTGTAGAGAGTGTGAGGCTCAACAGACTGTTCAGGTGCAGGGTCTGTTTGTTCTGTTGTTCACTTATGACACATATGGGGAAACAATGTTATCCACGTGATGGGATTCATTTGGCTTTGGGAGGAGCAGTTTACACATTCTACATGTGATATACAGCACTACCAGGTTATACCTCATACCATGCTTTTCGGCCCCAAAACTTGGACCAAACCACAAAAGGGGGGGGTATTAATATTCGTCAAAGATACCCACACCTCCAGGTTGGTGGCACAGCACGAAGCATCAGAGACTATCCATGTGCAATTAACAGTGGGTAAAACTGCCTTCCAGTTTATAGCCTGCTACAGACCACTCTCACAAACCCAGGAACCCCACCCAGCCTTCCTGAGAACACTGGAAAATATGAAGGTCTCTCCAAACGCCATTATATTGGGCGACTTCAACTACTCAAACATAGACTGGGAGCATTACTCTAGCTCCAACACCCTAGCCCAAAGGTTCCTAGAATTTATAAACTCAAATGCTATGGAACAACTTGTTACCACTCCCACAAGAGGGGAAAACATACTGGACCTGATCATCACCAACATGGGGGCTCTATGCTCCAGACCAGAAGTGTATCCCTCACTGGTAAGATCAGACCATAAACTAATCTCACTGGATATTCACATCCCAACCCCACCCCCTGCCCAGAAAACCACAGTGAAAAACTTCTCTAAAGCAAATTTCACACTCCTCAAAACCAAGGTGGAATCCTTCAAAGCCCCCAGGCCTGTGGAAAATATGGCCCAGACTGCAGAATCCTTTATAAATGCATTCTATGAACATCTTCATGAATGCATGGATCATGCAATCCCAAATAAAACCAAGACCCAATCCTCCAAAGGCAGGCATCCTGTCTGGTGGACCCCAGCCCTAAACAAACTATACAATAGAAGGAAGAAGTTACTACATGATAGAGCAAAATCCCAAAAGGGGAAGGCATCTCTGATCAGTATTAGCAAAAAACTATGGGCACTCATAAAATCGTCTAAGGCCAGCTTCGAGAGAAAAATTGCACAGGACACTATCAATAATCACAAGGCTTTCTTTAGTTATGTTAGGAACCTGGGTGGGAATTCCCAGATATGCTCAGAATTAGTCCAAAATGACAAAAAATACACTGAACCCACAGACATTGCCAACATCCTAGCTGACAAGTTCAGTGCAAACTTCTCCCCCCCCTCCCCACCAAAAGGGCAAATATCTATCCCAGCAGAGTAAGTCAGAGCTGCCCTCTCCAAAGCAAAAAACACAGCATCAATGGGACCAGACGGTGTCCCGGGCTGCATTCTACATGAACTCCAAGAAGAGCTAAACCCAAAGATAAAACTACTGTTCAAGCTCAACCTTACTACAGGATATGTATCCAAAGAGTGGTGTACAGCAACAGTGGTCCCTCTCCACAAAGGTGGTGCCTCAATGGATCCTGGAAACTATCACCCCATAAGCCTGACTAGCTTGGTCTACAAAGCTATGGAAAGGATCATCATGGACCTCATAAATAAAGATATTGGGGACCTACAGACACTGGATCCTACGCAGTTCGGCTTTGTTAAGGGCAGATCCTGCCTCTTAAACCTGGTCAATTTTTTTGAAACAGTCACCAAGGCCACTGATGAGGGGAAGGTGGTCCATGCAGCCTACCTGGACCTCACAAAAGCCTTCGATACAATACCCCACTTGGGCATTATAGATAAGCTCACCAGCTTAAATATAAACCCCTATGTCACTAGATGGGTTGCAAACTGGCTCAAGGATAGAACCAACATGGTTAGAATTGCTGGAGCCATGTCAGACTCCAAACCAGTTACAAGTGGCATCCCACAAGGCTCAGTCCTGGGACCTCTCTTGTTTGGTATATATTTCTCGGAGGTACAGGCTAACACGGAAGGACTGTGGCTGACCAAGTTCACAGATGACTGCAAACTGGGCGCCATAATTGACTCTCCAGCCGACACAAGCATCCTCCAAAAGGGCCTCATAGAAGCAGACAACTGGTGCCAGAGCCATGGCCTCAAGCTAAATGCCAAAAAATGTATAGTCATCCCCTTTGGCAAAAACAAAGTGCCTACAAATTACCACATAGGTGGTAATCCATTAAGTACAGAAGAAGTAATTAGGGACCTGTGGACCCAAGTTGATAGCAATCTCTCATTTGACAACCACGTGGCCAAAGTGGTTAGAAAAACATTTTATATAGCCCACCTAATCATGAAGGGATTCACATCTAGATCAGGGGAGGTCATCATGCCTCTTTACTCATCCCTCATCAGGCCCATAATTGAGTACAATGCCCCTTTTGGGATGTACCTTACCAGACACCTGCAGCAACTGTAAAGACCCCAAAAGTACCTCACCAAGAGGATCAAAGGGCTCAAACAGATGTCATATGCTGCCCGGTTAAAGAAACACCAGCTCTATTCAGTGGCATACCACCTGCTCAGAGGCGGTCTGTGCCTGACGTATAAAGCCATGTCCAACCCAGAACTAATGGACATGCTGCACCTCAAAAAATCCAAATCCCATCCAGCCATGCGCTCGAGAGACTTGAACCTCAGCACTGAAATAAATAGGACATGCTGGAGGGACAGATTCATAACCCAGAGGCTCCCTTCACTCTGGAATAAAATCCCAGTCAAGGTTAGGCAGAGTCCCTCACTGACTCTCTTCAAGAGGAATCTTGATGAGTGGATGGGAGATCGTAGGTTTACCCCGGGTATCACTTCTGTGTCACTGTTAGACAGAGGCACAGTATACTAACCTCGAAAAAGGGCATAGCAAAATTAATTTAAAATGGGTGGCAAAAGCCAAAAACACTCTGGCTAGGCTTATACATGCCCTAGGGCAGATAGCCTAGTATGAACCTATGAACCTATGAAAAATAAAAAATTATTTTTCAATACGACTTCCATAAGTTTAACAAGAACATTAATTCTATCCTGCTCATACATACCAATTTCCAACAATTGTTCCTCCAACCACATTACACCTTTGTCATGTGGTATGACAGTAAATAAATTACATACGTCTATGGTTAGGAAACAAAAGTCATCTTTGAACTTAAATGCCTTCAGTCTTTGCAAAACATTCCACGAGTCCTTGGTAATGTGGGGAAAACTACTTATGCCCATTTTCAAGTGGTGATCCAAAAATTGACTAATAATACATACTTTACTTCTTTTACCATCAACTATGGGTCTAAACTGCACGTTATTTAATCCTTTGTGTATTTTGGGTATACCAAAGATACCACTAACCACAGGATAAGCATTTACCATATATTCATACTCAGTTTCAGATTCTTCACCCTGATATAACATATCCTCCAAAAGGAGATCAATATTTCTATATGCTATATTAATCTCATTCATACTTATTTCAGTATAACTATCCTCCAAAAGCATTGACATCATAAGGTCAATATAGTCACAATTATCTACGGTCACCACACCATTACCTTTATCGGGCTTCATAATACGAATACTCCCCATTTGAGTCAAATTTTCCATTAACAAATACTCATCCTCTGTCATGTTGCAGTTTATTTTTCCTTTTCGCCTTTTAAAATACTGCCTTAAATCAAATTCACACAATTTTTCAAACATGGCCACCACAAAATTCAAAGGCGGGTTAAAAATACTAGGTTTGGCCAACCTCTGGTTGTTACCCATATTGTTACAATTATCAGTATGTTCAAACAAAACCTTGAGATTCATTTTACGTGTAAATAATTTCAAATCAATAAGTGTATCAACAAGATTTCCCCTCCTACAAGGAACAAAGTTGAATCCCTTCGAAAAAAGATTAACATATTCAACACCTAAGAAAGCACTAGAATAATTATATAATTTGAAATCCCCCATACTGTTTTCTATAACAATAGGACTACTCAAAATCGCATGACTAGAAGAACCAACCATATCACCATTTAAAGCATCATAACCAAACACATTGTTGTCAATAATATGTTGCATACCATCCACGTTCATTTCCACATCGGTATACCTATCTAGACCTACAAATGGCAAATCTCTACTTTCCTGATTATTATTAATCTCTACTTTCCTGATTATTATTGTTATGTCCTAATGTTTTAGTTGTCACTACACTACCTATTCTGTAATCCACAGAATCATCCCCAACTGTGGAATAAAAAGGTAGGGAATGCACCCCCTTGGAAACAGTAATACAAGTATTAGGTGCCGTAACAACAATTTCTTCTAAAAGGTTGTGTGTACTTAAATTAAGCAGTACATTATAGGAGCAATCGTTTGTCACTTCAGATGTGTATGTTGGAACATAAACATTTTCTTCACAACTAAGCCCAGTATTAACAATAACATTCAGACCAATATGATGCTCCCCATCGCAACCACAACCCTCCCTAATACATTTGTCCAATTGCTCAAATGTCTCCTCATGCACGCTCATTTCATTGTTGATAAACAAATTTGGGGCATAGGAATAGTCAGTGTGCATCAAATCATTAAAACTAAAATGCAGTGATGTACTACTCAATAATAAATCAAATTGAGTACCTGTTCCAGTTTTTGTTCGACCAAAAACGCATTCTATAGACTCATTTAGTTCTTTGTACTTATTGTTGGAAAAAGTTAAATCGTCACTCACTAAACAATCCCATGAAGAACCGCTGCCCACTTTTGCGGTCTCCACGCACCTCTCTGAACACTGCTGGTACCATGAAACACCTTTGGACATGCCCCCATCCGACCGGTTTCGTCCCCCTCGTGTATATGGTCCCTGTTCTGGATCCTCTCCGAACGCCTGACACCCTCCTGTAAAGGGCTCCTGCTACCATTGTTGAAATTATTATAAGTTACATGCTCGACGGGGGAAATGATGTCATCCGTTTCCACATTGTTGTTGATACGCACATCCCTATTGGTGTTGCCATGCCGACTAGACAATTTCTTGGACTTCGGATAAATGCTCCCGGTTTGGTAAATCTTAGTGTCCCTTTGTATTTTCTTTAATTTCTTGTTGTAGATAACATCACAACTATGTTCCACATTGTGCACAATGTTAATATAATTAGTATAATATTGGTCAAATAAAAGATCCTTGCTGATGTTCTCGTTGATAGACTCAAGTTCATCAAGCAAGGCTTCAATTTTAACCTAATTATATTCGATCATAATCACCATTATATTCAAACCAGTTTTGTTAAACAACTCATGCAGCTCTTTAATCATGTTGTCATTGCCATCACACCCATTTGGGTAACTCCACACACGTAAACCTTTCAGCACCATCCCAAGCTCTATGTTCTTGTTCAAATAACTATTTTCAAGCTGTGTTCTCTTAAGCTTGAATAGTCTAGTTTCGAACATTTTTAATGATTCATTCATAAATTTACCTTGTTTGCTTTTCATTGGGTTTCCAATAATGCAGTCACCATCGAAGGTAAAAAGATTAGTTTTCCAATGCTCACTATTGAAAATATTAAGCTGATTGTCCACAGCATTGGAACGCATGTTGTGTAGTTGTCCTTTGGATGTACCAACTATATTGCTGGAATCTAGTCCAACTACAGTAGGTGGATTGGGAGTAGCTTGGGTAAGTGGCAACCCCAAACTCCCCAAAGAAGAAGTAACAGATGTTGTGGGTTAATTATGGCTCAGACCACTTAATCTTTTACAAACACATTCTATGGACGACTACTGAAACGCATGGATCATGCTATCCCAGATAACTACAAGACTCACTCCTCCAAAGGCAGGGGACATGTCTGGTGGACCATGGCCATTAATGAGCTATACAAGGACAGGAGGAGGCTATTATATGATAAAGCACAATCCCAATCAGGAAGGCATCTCTGATCAGTACTATGGAATAGCTACGATCACTTGTTGATTCATCTAAGGGCCACTTATAATGGACACTTGCAAAAGACACTATGGACAATCACAGGGCCTTCTTTAGTTATGTCAGGGACCTGGGTGTGAACTCACAGATATGCTGTGAGTTACTGCATAATGACGAAACATACAGTGAACCCACTGACATTGCAAACATCCTGACAAACAGGTTCAGTGGAAATGTTTCCACACCATCCCCCCTCCAGTGCACATGTCCATCCCAACAGGGTGCAGCCTCCCTGACATCACAGATTGACAGGTGAGTGCTGACCTCTCCATAGCAGACAACACAGCATCAATGGGAGCAGACGGTGTCCCAGCCTGTGGCTCACACAAGATTCATGACAAAATTCACACTCACATTATGTCACTGTTCAATATCAGAGTTACTACAGGATATGTACCCAAGAAATGGTGTACAGCAACAGTGTTCATGCTCCACAGTGGTGGTGCCACAAGGGACCCTGGACAATATTGCACTATATGCCTAACTATCCTGGTCTGCTAAGCTATGGAGCATATCATCATGGAACACATACACATAGACATTGTGAACCTACAGACACTGGATCATACACAATTTGGCTTTGTTGTGGGCAGATCTTGCCTCTTGCACCTGTTTGATGTCTTTAAACAGTTAACAGGTCCATAGATGTACAGAGGGTTGTCCACACAGCCTACCTAGAGCTCACACAACAGTTCAACACAATACCCCACTCGGCCATTATACATAAGCTCACCGGCTTCAATATCTACACATATGTCACAAGATGGATTGCTAACTGGATCATGGATAGCACCCACATGGTCAGTGTTGCAGGTGCCATGTCTGACTATACACCAGTTACATGTGGCATCCCACAGGGCTCAGTCCTGGGACCTCTCTTGTTCCATATATATTTCTCAGACATACTGGCTAACACAGGAGGAATATGGCTGACCATGTTTGCAGATGACTGCAAAGTGTGTGCCATAATCGACTCCACAGCTGGCACAAGCATCCTCAAGAAGGGTCTCACAGAGATGGATAACTGGTGCCAGAGCCATGGCCTACAGATACCTTCCATTAGATGCATAGTCATCACCTTTGGTAGTAGCAATGTGCCCACACATTAACACATAGGTGATGATACATCACGTACAGTGTGTGATTTGTGATTTTGGGGCATGAATAGTTAATACTCTCACCTTTGACATTCATGTTGCCAATGTTGCTGGACACACCTTCTATATAGCCCACCTTATCCCATAGAGTTTACATCTAGATCAGGTTAAGTCATTGTGCCCCTATACGCATCAGGCCCATGCTTGGATAAAATGGTCCATTTCGGATGTACCTTCCCAACACCTGCAGCAACTATAATGTACACAAATGTACCGAACCAAGTGGATCTAGGGACTCACACAGATGGTATGCACAGTTTGGCTATGGTGACCCCAGCTCTCCCCAATTGCTTACTGCCTACTTTGATGTGATCTGTGCCTGTTGTTTGAAGCCATGTCCATCACAGCATTGATGGACAGGCTCCACCTCAAGATATCAAAGTCCCTTACAGCTACATGCTCCAGGGACAGGAACGTCAGCACTGATGTTAATAGGACATGCTGGAGGGGCAGATTCCCATCCCAGAGGCTCCACTCTCTGGGGAATGAGATCTCAGTCCCACATAACACAGAGACACACACTGACCACCTACAGGTGACATCTTGACAGGTGGATGGGCGATCGTATGTTTAGCCCTGGGATATGTTCTGGGTTCCTGCTAAACAGAGGCAGAATGAAATGAACATATGTGGGATATCTTGTGTGACCTACTATTCACAGGCACAGTCTACTAATCCAGCAGGGTTGCTAAAGCCAAACACACTGTCGCTAGGCTTATACATGCCATAGGGCAGATAGCCTAGTGTCAACCTCTGAACCTATGATAATGTTCGGGATGCACATTGTTCAGTGATGGTACTGATTGCAGGTTTTGTTTCTTTTTTGCTTTCCCACTTTCTATGAACAACCTAAGTATCTGCATAACATATTTGATTATGACAGGGTTTCACTTTATTATATATGTGTCTGTTGTCATATAACTGTGTGCACATGGCAGATTGGTGAATAGTGCGAGGTTCCTGGGTTGACACATGCAACTGACAGATATACTATATGTGTGTTGACTATCAGGTTCTATTCTTACTGCAGGCCTCACCTTTGTGTCTTTACTCGACAGGGATTATGCTATGCCTGCAAGGTTTCCATGACATACTTTGCATAGACTTATCAACATTTTTTCATACAAGCTGACCATTGACATACTGTCATGGTTTAGTGGTTTTGTACTATGACTATAGTACACTGTATCCTGCGTTCGAGGACTGTCACTGCTTCATATTTTCATACATGGCAGAACAGACTGCTTCAAGAAAAGTGAAGCAAATATGAACATGTTTACCTGCTTTTGCTGAACTATGCCCAAATTTCACCAGACTTGCACAACATTGATCAAGGATGACCAACATTGCTGAACAGTGCCCACTATTGCTCAGCATTGCCTGTAGTTGTGCTACTTAGTGTGTGCTATTTTGTTTACATTAACTAAATAGTGGTGAGAGCTGTTTAGTACTGCTTTGTATTACTTAACACATAGCAATCATGTCTCAGGTGGTGCTAAAGGACTGCCAATGTCGGATGCACTTTTTACACTCCCTATACATGTTTGTTAACAGGTAGTGTCAAGTTAGGCATCCCTTTTACTGTATGTGCGAGTCGGAGAGAGGTATCATTTCCAGGGTTCCTACTGAGCCAGTGTATATGCTATGCGTTGCCTCTTTGCCAAGGCCAAAGCATACTGGGCATGCCTCCTTCTGCCTACTGGGGCAGGCTCAGGTTGTTCCTCCTCTGAGTCATGCTCTGCCTGTGATGGCCTTGGCAATGGTGGGGGGCTGTTGTGCCCGGGCCTATGCTGCTCCTGCTGCAGCTGTTTTTGCAGGATCATATTGTGTAGCATGGCCCATACCATGACTATTTGGGTACATGTAGTTGGTGAGTACTGCAAGGCTCCACCAGATGTGTCCAGGCACCAGAACCGTGACTTGAGCAGTCCAAACACACGCTCGATTACATTTCGTGTTTGTGCGTGTGCCTTATTATGGTGTTCTTGTTCAGGTGTGTGTGCATTTCTGATGGGTGTCATCAGCCACGGCTCAAGTGCATATCCAGCATCCCTCACTAGGTGACCATGAGGGATGTCCCCATTGGCAAATGTCTGGTACAGCTGCGTCAGATGCCAGATATGGGAGTCATGGTAGCTTCCAGGGCAGCCAGCACACACATTCATTATTATGCCCTGGGCATCACACACAACCTGGCAGTTGATGGAGGGGTAACCCTTGTGGTTATAGTAGACGCTACCCCGCTCACCAGCTGGTGCTTTGATGCGAATGTGCGTGCAGTCTATTGCACCCACTACCTCAGGGTATTCCGCTATTTGCTGGAAGAGATGTATATTGCTGGCCAATACCTCACGGGAATTGGGGAAATATACATGATCACCAACAAGTGCTGACATGGCATTCAGGAACTGGTGCAGTACCCTGGATGTTGATGCCTGTGAAATCCCCATCATATTGCCAGTTGGTCTCTGGAAGGTACCTGTTGCTAGTATTCTTAGGCCAACGCATACCTTGGTTTCCACTGGGATGGGTTCCCCTCTGTTGGTTCTGTGTGTGAGGCGTGGCCTGCACAGCTCAACAGTTTGCTGCATGAGGTCTCTGTCCACTCTATAGTGCTCCACTATCTCCAGCTCATGTAGCCCCTGGTAAGTTACCCTAGGCCTGTACACTCTTCTCCGTCTCCTCACTGTGGGTTGCTCAGCAGCATTCGCATTGTCACCACCCTCAGCATGTTGCATATGTTGCCTTATAACAGCAATGGCAGCCCCTAACATTTCTTTGTCTCAGTAAAGCTTTTTCAGTTTTCACTTCTATTAGCTTACTTCAGTGTTGCAGTGTCTCTGAGAAAAACATACTGGAAAGTTGTTTGCTGAGTTTTAAGTGCTGGGCTGGGCTAGTGTACTGCCTGTGTAATTGCCTGATTCTGATTGTTTTCGCCAGCTAGCTCTGCATCAGTGGACATTGCCAATGGCCATATTTTTGGCCATTGGCATGATTCCTCGACTGGATGCATCCTTTTTTTCGAACTGTCACAGCCCCGTTTTGCTATTTGCAGAACCGTACTCAGTTGTCAATGGAGTACATTTCTGCAAATAACACTACTCTTACTCGGACAGGTTAGGATTTCCTGAATTGCAATTTTACCTCATTTGCATGCCTTTCAGCAGCAAATGAGTTAATTTGCATATCCTAGCCCTGTCTGTGTAAGAGGAGTTTTAGGAGCTCTCTTACATGCCCCTGCCGGCTGTTCCTGGATCGCTCGGAAGACATGTTGGTTGCATGGAGTCTTACTCTACTCTTAGACTCCATGCAAGCCTTCGTGAATCCAGCCCATAGTTCTTCATTCATTCATTCATTCAGTCATTCATTCATTCATTCATTCATTCATTCATACATTTAATCAGAAATTGACATCTAAAGTCTACTAATGCAATAAAATGGCTGTAAGTTTGGGTCAGGGTCAGGGACCAGGGTCCAAGCCAAGTCCTCCAACAGCACTATCTAACCAATGCTTCATATCCCTGCCCAAGTAGCTGACACACACACTCTTTGAAATGTAATTTGCACACACACACACACACACACACACACACACACACACACACACACACACACACACACACACACACACCTGGGAAAAGCTAGCACAGGTTTACTAGCTATGCCGCCTTTTGCCCAGACTGCAAGGTAGTTATCACTGCCACCAAAGTGATTTAATTTCAGATATATAAATAAAGTAAATAAATAAATATTTGGATGTACAAAACAGATATGTATTTTTTTACACTTGCTGTAACAATCTCAGTGCTATTTAACATTTCTTTGCTGCATTTTCTGATTTTGTTGAATTTATCACTGTTTTTCAGCCTGCAGTTGTTAAAGAAGTGCCATTTGTTTATTACTGTACTGCCCTTAGGTTGTTTTAACAGTATTCTGATACTTCCTAACCTCCTCTGATACTGTAAAAGCTGTTCTGAGTTTTGCAAAGTTTTTCTATGTAGAAGTCTGTGAACTTATTTCTAAGGATCAAGATACTGCAGGAGTTCTGCCTTTTGTTGTAAAGCATCTGGTACTACACTTGAGCTCTCAAAACCAGTTTGTTTTACATTAAGAAACATCGAATAGGTATTATTACAGTTTAACTACACTAAAAAGTAAAATCAACTTGGACTCTCTCTCTCTCTGTGCTTAGTGGTGTTATTCTACGACTTTTTTGTTGAGTTTACAACACCCAGTCTGATATTTGTTGCTTGTTCGTAGTCGATTTCTACATTCTATTTAAAATATCTTAACATGTAAAAACTTTTCATCGTTATACAGATGAGTACTTCCGAAGATGATAATACTCCTTCAAAGAAAATAAAAAGGATTGTGAAATTTAACACTGATTGGATGAAAAAATATTCCTGGTTACAAGAAGGACGAGAAGGATATGCTATATGCTCGATGTGCAATAATATGTCGTTTTCAATTGGACATGGTGGCGAAAATGACATCAAATGACATATGAAGTCTACTGCACACACCAACAATATTTCAGCAGCTTTGATGTCCACCAAAATAACATTTTTCATGACAAAAAATTCAAAGGAAGAAGATGATATTATTGCTGCAGAAACAGCTTTTTTGTTTTCACACTGTGAAGCATTCGCACAGTTACATTTCCAGTGACTGTGCAGGATTGCTCTTTTCTTGTTTGTTCCCAGATTCAACAATATCAAAAAAATATTGTTGTGGTAGAACTAAAGCAACAAAATTTATTACACATGTGCTTGTACCTGAATCAAAAAGAATTATTTTGAAAGAATTGCAAGATGACCAGCCATTTCAGTGAGTACCGACGCCTCAAATAAAGGCAATATAAAAACTTTCCCATTAATTGTACGGTATTTTCACAAAGAACAGGGCATTCAAACAAAATGATTAACCTTCTACTCACTGGAAAGCGAGACATCAGTTAGTATACCAGATTCTATAACAAAGGCTTTAAAAGATAATTTAAAAATACAAAATGTAACAGCTTTCTGCACCGACAATGCTAATGTCAATTTTGGTAAAAAACAAAGCGTCTTTACAGAATTAAAAGACCTTAATTCAAATATAATTGGAATTGGGTGTAATTGTCACACACTACATAACACTGCTAAAAAAGCTGCACAAACTTTAACTTTTGATATAGAGTCAATCGTTATAAACATTTATAATGAATTTAGTTCATTAACAAAAAGAGCCGTACAACTGAAAGAATTATTCGAATGGCTAGAAGTAGAGTGGTCTGAAATGTTATGCCATGTGCCGACTCGATGACTCACTTTGATGCTCGCAATTGAGCAGATAATAAAAAAATGTGAGCCAATGCAACTGTATTTTTTGAGTCAAAAATCCAAATCTGAAATTCTTGAATTGTTTTTCAGTGATGAATTGGCATTAGCATACCTGGGGTTTGTTGCAAATGCATGCACTATTATTCAGAATGTGTTAACAAAACTTCAAAGCAATGATGTTTTAATAATTGATGTTTTTGAAATAATGAACAGTGTATTGCAGTCACTCAATCAAAAAAAAGATGATGCCTTTTATGGAAGCATTGCTAGAACAATGTTACTACAATGCAGTGACGACACCAAAAAAAACAGTTTCAAAAATGACGCACAGACATTTTTTGACACAGCGATAAAATACCTACAGAAATGGTTTGACTTTGAAAGTAACAAATTTCAATGCATTAATGTCTTGTCCTTAAAACCAAATGTAAAAATTTAATTCCCGTCAATTGAAGAATTAACACAAGTATTTAATATTACTTGCAATACTGATCTTCTATATGAAGATGTCTGTTTATTAAACAAGTTTGTACTGAATATGACTGAAGCAAATGAGAAAAAAAAAACAATAGATGAGAAATGGATAATATTTTTTAAAGATCATCCTGCTTGCAATAATTTGTACAAAATTGTGGCCCACATACTCTCAATTCCACATTTCAATGCAATTTGTGAGAGAATATTTAGTCTAATGAGTGCAGCCTGGAGAAAGGAGAGAAACAAATTATTGTTAAAGACTGTGGAAGCTGAATTAATGGTCAAACAAAATTTTAATTATACTTGTAAAGACTTTAGAAACTTTTATTGACTAAAGATGGTGAAAATATTTTGAAACAAGCTAAAAGCTGTGAAAAATACTTGTAATAAAACTGTTGTTATTATATAACTTTGTGGATTTAAATCAAAATATTCATTCAAAGGTGTACTACTGTATTGCTGTTATTGTTGTCATTATTACTATGTGAGTATTCTGTATATGTAGTTATTTGCATATATATGGTTTGATTATCCATGTTTATAATTAGAATTTAACTACAATGTTTAGAAGGTATCTAATCAATATGTGACTGTTTGTAATGCATAATAACTGTGATTCCTGCGAATGTTCAAAGTGTACTACTGTACTATTGTTATTATTATTGTTACTGCGTGACTATTATGTATATGTAGTTAATTCCATGTATGTGGTTTTATTATATGTTTATAATTATAATTTAACTACAATGTTTAGAAGGTATCTAATCAATATGTGACTGTTTGTAATGCATAATAACTGTGATTCCTGCGAATGTTCAAAGTGTACTACTGTACTATTGTTATTATTATTGTTATTGTGTGACTATTGTGTATATGTAGTTAATTCCATGTATGTGGTTTTATTATATGTTTATAATTATAATTTAACTACAATGTTTAGAAGGTATCTAATCAATATGTGACTGTTTGTAATGCCTAATAACTGTGATTCCTGCGAATGTTCAAAGTGTACTACTGTACTATTGTTATTATTATTGTTATTGTGTGACTATTATGTACATGTAGTTAATTCAATGTATGTGGTTTGATTATATGTTTATAATTAGAATTTAACTAAAATGTTTAGATGGTATCTAATCAATATGTGACTGTAATGTATAATAACTGAGATTCCTGCTTCAGTCCATTCAAAGTGTACTACTGTATTGTATGTACCTATTTGCATATGTGGTTTGATTAATACATCTAACTAAAAAAAGCGGCTGTATGCGGTATAAGTCCTTGTCATTCATTTATGTATGAAAGACCTTTTTTTTTTTTTGCTCTTCACTTACTGTCCCTATCTGTTCATTCAGAAATCTGGCAACCCTGCTTGCAGCTGTCATTATGTCTGTTGCTCAGTGATGCATCTGTTCATAGGTGCGACTGTGTCGCCCAATATCGTTAATATGCCATAAAAAAATTTCAAACAGGGCTGTCTGCTGAGTCATACTGGCCCACCCTCTGGACAGAAGTATCACATGATGTTGACGTCTCTTGATGATGAGGTAATTTTTAGCCTCAGTAAATGGGGCCTACATCTAACAAGCATTTTGTGTCCTGTGAAACATTAAAATAATGACGCATGTAAGGATCACATAACTAAAAATAAACTGTTTACAGATACAGCAGTAAACAAATGCTATCAGTATTCCCTATTTGGTAAATTTTAAATTTTCTACACTGGTCAAAACATAACAATGGAGGATAGAAAACAAGGAGAGTAACAATAGGAACATATCCTTGTTTGTTCCATAACAAATTCTCAGCTGTGCTTACCCACCAAAACTAACAGTCCATTGTAGTTTGTGCCATAGCAGGAACTCATCAATGCCCCCCCCCCCCCACAAACAAAAACAGGCTTAGAAACAATCTTGCTAACTAAACAACTGTGACATGCTGCAAGTGCTATAAAAGGTAATTTCACTGAAACGTGTACATTGTTATCACATAGTATTATATTTTCAGCCTACTCTACATCCTCCATACCTCTGATATGGCTTGAAAAACAAGGCCATGCCATGACATATCCTTAAATACTTTCCAGCATATTCATTACATAGTTAACAAATTGGATAAATACCTGCTAGAGTGCAATACTTTTCAGTAGAGATTTAATATTCAAAATGAATGTGCAACTGAATTCAACAATACAATAACTCTCATCCACATCATTTTGACTACCTACACATTTGCAGCTTGATAGAGTTCCTATTACCTGATCGAATGTTTAGGTTAGCAAATACCTAAACGTCGATCTAGTAATAGCGAAAGCAAAAAAAACGTGAATGGCTGATTTAATGCAGGGAAAGAATTCCCTTGGCCATTATGCAAATTTTGCCCCTTTTCCCACTGTAGAGCGATCTCAGGGTTAGTACATTTAGTTAGGGGGGATGTGGGGCACAGCCCCCCACATCAGGGGGGGGTCTGACAGGGCTAAGCCCCTCACTTAATTTTGGTTTAATTTTTTTTTTTTTTTGCAGCTGAGGGAATTCATTCCCTATGTTAAATTGGCCATTCGCTGTTTTAATTTTTCGATATTACCAGTTCGACATCTAGGTATTCACTAACCTAAACATTTGATCGGTTAATATAGACACTTTTTATAATGGAGTACATTACTAATTGATTGAATCTGTTCTAGTCTGTGATTCAGAGATGCTAACTACAGCATGCACAACTGAACTGCACCCTAATCAACCAACCTTGTGGAGCTAGTCAACAATATATAAAGCATCCTTGTAGACTTAATGCTTGTTTCTTTTATGTGGATTGTGAAAATAATGGAATTCAGACAAAAAGTAATCACTGACAGCTTGTTAGTAACTGATGCTTGTCTAATACATTTGTCTGTGCTGCAGTCTGGAGACAATGCTGCTGCTGTTTCTGCTGCAAATAGCCACAGACAGTGATGGTGAAGAATTTGCAGGCCAAGGACACAATACATGAAGTGTGCAACCTCTGGCAACCTTGACTCATGGCCAGAGCCAAACACAGGGAACCCATCACAGTGGAAATGAAGGTATGTGTTGAACTTAGAATCTTAGTCACAGATACCTTTTACAGACTACCAGGGGACATGCTTGATGTGTAAAAGACATCAGCATCCAAGACTTTCCAAACATTCCTGCATGCTATTCTACAACATGGCAGAGGGAACATATATTTTATTATTAGTTCTGAGGAGAGGTTCGCAAGACTGCTACAATTATACCCTGTATCACACTAACCTTAAGTGATGTGTGCTATACATCTCTGTCATGTACACATGAGAAAAACACCTGGGGAACAGGGTAGGGTCAACGTAAACCATAAGGTCTACCACTCGAATAAATTGCTAAGTCATGTGTAATGGCATGGGAATCATCTGGAATGAGTGTGCTGGCAACCTTTGCAGTTAACATGACTTCCATATGTGCCACATGTCTCAACTGCACCATATGTGTGCTACGGGGGATATCTCACAGGCTTAATTGGGGTGGATGCATGCTATGCACTCTAGTCATGGGTGCTGAAACCCATCAGAAATGCACACACACAGAGGAACACCTTAGTGAGACACACAGTCCAAACTGTAATGTCATATAGCCTGTTTTTCAGTTATTGCACTCACAGTGCCTACATACCTCTGGCCAAGAGCACCATTACAATCCACTGATAAGTCCCTCAATGCTCATAGTATGTGCTATGCTACTCAGGTTAATCTAGTGGGAACATCTGCAACAGGATCAGCAAAGGGAAGGGGAACACATCCTCTTGACAATGCCAAGGCCAACGCAGCCACAGGATGATGATGATTCAGAGGAGGAAGCAGCAGTAAGTGCGGTTGTAGGCAGATATAGGCATACTCTGCATTTCCTTGCCTTGGCTATGAGACAAGACATAGCACATTGACTCACCAGCTAGGAGCCTAAAACTATCATCCTACATCACTATACTTCAGTGCTAGGGAATCATAAGAGATAACAGTTCAACAGTAAGTGTAGACATTGCATTTTTGGACTTCTCAACCCTACCTAAATCAGACACCAGGCAGGATGCTAAACATGCAGAGTAACCAGACCAACACAGTCTTGTTACTGCCATAGCAGGAACACAACTTTTGCTCCACCACCCCCAAAAGAACAGTCAATGCTTTTTTGTGACATCCAAACTGGCTTTCCTCATTTGGCAACTGCATATCATATTATTCAGTTAATATCCTTTCATGTTGTAAATGCAATTATATAGAATGGTGGACAATGTTTGTCTCAGATTACTGGACTGATACCTGCTGAATGACCAAGGAACACAGACATGTAAAACACTGCTGTATATTTGCAAGCAAAAATCATAACAATGTGTGTAATCACTAGGTGCAGTATTTTAGAACAGAAACATTTCACTACATGTACAGGTAACATGTACTATTTTAATAAAATTGTACATTCTGTTCAATTTGTTTGTGTGCTGAATGATTGTTAATGCTTGCTAGAAAGGTGAATGTGTGTAAAACAGGCACCCATCCTGTGTTCTGAATGTGCATTGGATGGTGAATTGGATTCTAGACCTATGTAGGTATATTTCCTGTGTAG
The DNA here is from genome assembly GCF_019279795.1 of Protopterus annectens. Lineage (NCBI taxonomy): Eukaryota > Metazoa > Chordata > Ceratodontiformes > Protopteridae > Protopterus > Protopterus annectens. The sequence goes on along the minus strand of NC_056739.1, from coordinate 950,262,117 downwards.
TAACATGGTATACTGTGTATGTCATACATTGACTTGTACTTCTGACTGCTTTTACTTAATTTTTATCCCTTAATTTTTGGGCCACTGTTTTCATGGTGCTGAGCTTAGCTCAGCTGGTTTGCTCGCAAAGCAGCAGTGCACAAACTGCACAATTGGACTACCCAAGTAGCAGACAGGATCTAGACGTAAAAATAGACCTGGGATTTATTCTATTAATGTAAGTCTGTACGGCGCAAACATGCTAAGCACTGTTGCACTGCTTTTAACAGTGTAAATCTCAGTATGAATACCAATGTATTAGATGATGTTGTAACTTCTCCTGTGGCTATAGATGTTAAGTGTTGGGCTGAAGTTCATATTGTCCTAAGTTTGAATATAAGGATTGTAGCTTGTATTTTACTAATGTGACCTTGCATTACATAGCAATGACATTAAACATAGACATAAATTCTTTCATTGTTCTACTGGCAACAGCTATGAGTGTAGAACTATCATAGATAAGGTGCAGGGTTCTAATGCAGCAGACATCTGTCTTTCTTCAGTGGTGTCCCACTTCACATTATAGTTACCCTCAATTATAGCAGATGACTTAGTATTTCTTATATCATAATTATTTTCCTGATGGCCAGCACACTAATATTGTCAGTTATGTACTTATATGTTAATATCAGTATTGGTTAACATCACTTTATTGGTTACCATTGTGAAAACACGTTGCCTGTGTTTGCACAATGCTAAACAATGCACACCATTTTCAAATGTTGCAAAATCCAAAAGGGTGGGCTCTTGGTATATATCATAACTGGAATTGGCAAGAAAAGTCATTATAGATTGGTATTTATCTGCATTAGACATTTCTGGTGTTCGTGGAGAGGTTTTGAGATTTCAGTCCCAAGGTGGACTGTGCAGGATTCCGAAGTGTTCGCTGGACTCCTAATGAATGAGTAGGGTCCCAGGCTGTTGCAGGAGTGCTATCATGGATTCAATTACAAATCAGATGCTTGGAATAGTTTGGCCCATAATTTGTCCAGTGATACTAGTATCCCCCGTCCTGGCGAATAGTGTAGGAATCACTACTGAAACCTCAGGATGAGGAAAAGGGATACTCTCGACCACTGGATTGAGGAATGTCATAGTTGTGGAACTCTACAGATGTGTAAGCATCACAACTGAGTTTTATATTTGGAGAGTGTGGTATTTGAACCCACAACCACTGACTACTGCAATACTGTACTTTTCTTTTGGAATACAGCATAATGCAAGCACTCCTTCCTTTAACACTTTAAAGATACATGTTCACTGTTATCTGAGATTGTGCAACTGTTGCTTTGTGTTGCAGTCCATACCTCTCAACCTTTTAGAGCAGGATATCTGGACAGATCATAAAATAATGAGATTACAATGACCCATAAATAGGAACTTATTTTAAATACACACACATGAAAAGTTGTATAGGATTCGTGTTAACATTCATTTTGACACTCATTATTTAATGACTTCAGTATCAATTAATTGCCAGAAAACCATAAATCTTACAATGAACAGACCAAAACAGTGAGTCATAGATCTGGATATTCAGCAGAAATATGGACAGCTGAGAGCTATGCTACAGAGTAATGCACACATACTTGCTTTTAAAGTTTACATATGAATTCCAAATTTTATACATCTGTATGATGTGACACCTAATCCGTCTTTAACTGTTAAGGCTTGAATAACAGTACATTACATGGTTATGCTTACATGCCACATGCTTCTCTCATCCTGGCTAATCGCCTGGCATGGGACCTCCCATTCAAAACCATCTCTTCTGCAGCTGTGGAAAGAGAAAAAAAGCATTATGAATAGCAGTTTTTACCAAACTCAGCTTTAATATTTACAGTTACTAAATGAAATGAATGCATACACATCTGTGGGGTGCTCCATACCTGGCATTCCCTGATCTAATGATTAAGGGTATCCCATTTCCTCCATTGGAGGTCATCATAATGGTGATGACATTGTTCCCCAGTGTATCCCAAACTAGATCAGGCTTCAGATTTATATTGTGAGCCTGTATAGTTTCCCTGTAGTAGCCATTGCCCATGATTCTTAACCAGGAGCCCAATAAAGATCTCCTGCACACCCCAGCACTGCGCCCAAAAACAAACATCTTCTCCTGCAACACCAGCCATATCGCACAAGATCAAGCTCAATGTCTAATGTGCATTTTCTGCCAATTCCACTTGAAATAGCATGTTTTCCCACCAATTGTGCTTACTGAAAATGTACACTTTCTGCATTTTGATACATTTGAAAAAGCTGCATTCTGCTTACCATCACGGAAACATGGGAACAATGTCTGGCAGCTTGCATGTTGGTAAGCAGAGTGCTGCTTTTTCAAATGAATTAAACAGTAGAGAATGCGCAATATCAAGCAATCCAATTCCATGCTTATTTCATATCCAGCCACTTTAGCAACTCTGTTACTCAACTGGAAGAGCTAAACTATACATTCATCAGCATTTTGTCATATCAGCAAAACTATGCCAGGTATTATAAGTGGAAATAAATATAATTTGACATGGAACAAGTGTAAAATGTATATGGAATACACAGTATTCAGACCCAGACCCATGTCTACAGTAGTCCTAAACTTACAGCTCTTGCCACATAATGTTGAGGCAACACTTGTCTATGTAGCCCTTTACTTGCATAAGCTGTAATAGCACAACAGTATAAAAAAAACTTGCATACCCTGTACTAGAACCCAGGATCATCTGTACTCTAGTCTGACACTTACCACCAGTCACCACAGGATTAGTTACATAAGGCACTGTATATTAATATTCATTCTTAACTGCATGTAGCCTCGCTTACTGGGTTTGCGTGATGCCCAGCAATGTGCAGTATTAATTAAATGCATCTAAATTCCATTTTTGGATGTCTGGGTCATGTCTGATACATGGGCTGTCCATCATGCAAACAAGGGCCGCATCATGCAATCTTGGGGAAGAAAAAGGGGGAACAGTACACAATTACACATACAATATTAATTAAGAATAATCCTAATAAATATCAGTCAAAAAAGAGAAATTGCCCTGCAATCAACCTGTTGCAGACTGCAAACTTACAGGGACATGTATAGCTCTCAACCTATTAGAATAAGACATCTGGACTGCACCACAAATAATGGGGGGACAAATACATAAATATACAGACAAGTTCTAACTATTGCTCTTACAAACTTAGACAGTCAATAGAATAACAGGTTGTGCTTCAGATACAAACATATGAATCTAAAAGAACCTATGGCAGTCCAAAAAGGCCTGACTGCTTTCCAAAAAGAAATGGAAGCCCAGACTCCTACTGGTGAAGACAGACAATACCATGGTTATGTGGTACATAAACAAATGGGGGGACCCATTCTTGCCCACTTTGCCGCTTAGCCATGTATGTTTGGGAAACAGCACACTCTGTAGAGTTGTACCTCATGACACAGTATATACTGGGAGAAAGAAAACAGCTAGCAGATCACCTCAGCAGAAGCCTGTCAGACCTCCCTGAGTGGCAACTGTATCGGCATACTTTCTCAGCATAGCCAAAAAGTGGTGTATGCCACAAAATAGATCTTTTGCCACCAAGGAAAATGCTCATTTGAAAAAGTGTTGTTCCATGAATAAATAAAGTCAGCCTGGAAGACAGGTGCCTTCTCTTTCACTTGGATAAGTTTTTTCCTCTGTGCCTTATGTCCATTACCACTAATCCCCATGGTATTGCTAAAAATAAGGGAAGAGGAGCCAAGAGTAATCCTGACAGTCACATATTGGCCCAGGCAGCACTCTTACCCTCTGTTCCTCAGTCTAATGAGCACAGAGCCATGGCAGCTGCCACAGAGAATGGACTCACTAACACAGGACAGGGGCAAGATGATACACTCCAACCTGCAGATATTCAGACTGTCAGCATGGATGGCAGTAATCCCATGGATGAAACCTCTCTTTGGCAGACAGGTCCTGGACATTGTAATAGAGACCAGGAGACCTGGCACAAGGAAGCCTTCTCTACTAAATTGAAAAGATAGAAGGCACAAAACCCTTGTCTGGCTCAGATTCCTTTCATCCTATCATATTTGCCCAGCCTTTTTGAAAAAGGTCTCTCGGACCCCTCCATTAAAATCCATGTTAAACTATATTTGTCTGCCTTCTCAGCCTCCTCTCTTCTCACACCCCCTCATTTAACAGTTTCTGAGAGGGGTTGTCCACATTAGGCCTCCCAGAAAACCCGTGTTCTCTCTCTGGGAGCTCAATTTTGTTTTGAAGAAACTTACCCTTCCACCCTTTGAACTGGCTGCTTCCACTGTGCTAAAATTTTTGACCTGGAAGACTGCCTTCCTACTAGCTATTACTTCAGCTAGAAGGGTGCTTCAGATCCTCATGTATGTGGAGCTCTTCATTGTCTTGTCTTTCACTCAGACAGAGTCTCACTCAGGACTAACCCTTCCTTTATAGCCATAGTAGTGACAGAAACTTTGTTAAACCAATCAAAACATTTGCCCATACCTCAACCATACTAAATTCCTTTCAGGGCAAAGTAATGGGGTGCCATGAATTTCTGAGAAGCCCCTTCAATTCCCAATTTCTTTTTTTTTATTTTATTTACAATTTTAAAGTACAGCTAAAATCATCACATCATCACATCATCGCCAGTTTCTCCCACAACATCATCAATTTGCAGGAGTGTACGTGATGACATTAGTTTAGTGAGGCAGTGCCTGACTGCATGTTGGACTCTTGAAGACATGGGAGAAGGCAAAAAATAAAAAAAAAACTTCACTTGTTTACAGCCACAGCCTGCCCATAACTTGTGACAATGCTCCAGCCAACCAATGAGGAAGTCATGTCAATGTGACAACTAACCCTGGCTCCTTTCAGGTATATGTGTTTAATCTGTGTTGGGATATCTGAAAACTTAACTGTACCTGTATGTCATCACTGTTGCTTTGCAATGCTTCTAAAGTATTACAGTATAACTTTTGCTAAACCACATTGTGTAGCAATACACTATAAAAATTTGGTATATGTTTTCATAAGTAGAACAGTCTTTCCATCTCATTTCCTTTTGTGGCTGTATTTTAGCTCGATATTTTTAATATTAAAAAGTTCCTCAGAGCAATGGAGGAATAACGGACTGCGTGATTTTAAATTGGTCACTGGACAGCATTCTCTGTGTTTCTCTATGACTATGACGGGGTTGCATTTAGCTGTAGTTATCAACATTGTTTATGGTTTGTATGCAGTTTACATAATAATATATTTCTGTTGGCAGTATAATGGCTGACTCACTAAATAGTTGATAATTCCATCTCTGAGGCTGCATAAGCAAATAAACGATTAAGTGCTTCACGGATTTACCATTACTAGACATGTTTATGCATAAAATGTTGAAGCAGTGTTGACATCTTTAGAAATATTTCTAAAAGAAATAAATGCATATTGCAACTGTTATGTTATGTTCTCATTCAGTGATGATGCCCATGTATTATGGTATAAACCTATGGCAGAGAGGAAAAAATGTATTAGACTCAGATGCCCGTGTTACCTTCAGAATATATGCCAATGTTTTCTACTGGTTTCTTATGTGTGCTGATAATGTACTGAGGCTGCCTTTGGGCTAGGTTTTGTCAGACGTGTGGACTTTGTTTCAGTGCTCCCAAGGAATTGTTATCGTGAACTAGTATCCATGAGTTTTGTTAATAGCAAAGAAATATGATATGATATAAAACACGTGCACAGCAAAGCACACTATGGTAACTTAACCAATTAATCATGTAGTGGTTAATGAAGCATAACTGCATTCATATCATACATACTGCTCAAGCAAGGGTACCTTTGTTTCTCTAGAGTGGACACTTGAATGCCACCAGTTTTGAAAGCCACTCATTAACACTCGAATGGTGTACTATAATGCATAGGAAGAAGGTGCAGGAAAATGTCAAGCCAGTCTGTTTGTAGTCTGAATTGGGATGAAAATAGTGACCTCCCCACCTCATATACACAGTGTCAGTCACTATGCTCGTGCTGTATAAGTTGAGATAGCTTGTGATTGTGAGTATTTCTACAGACCCGGTGTCTTTGTAAACAGCATGCATAACTCTACTTTTGTCAATTTTTCTAAAAGAAACTTTTTTCCCTAATGATGTATAAGTTGTAAAGTGACAATCTTTTAGACAGCATACAGGCAGTGTGACTTTCTGTCATGTTAGTCTTTGGAAGTGCCCCTTGTTCTCCCCGACCAGCCCTCTGTGTTGTGACAGGTGCCAAAGTTAGACTCACAGCTTGACAAAAGGGCTTTTATAAAATTAATCTATGAATGCAGGAATATCTCAACAGCACAACTAGTTGTAGTGGCAAGTGATACTAGTTCAAGCGGGGACCTCTGATTTTGTTTTTCTAAAGCAAGATTTGTAGCCATTCTGACTGAGCTGGGCATTTTGTACACAAGTCTCATGGAAACATTATCTCTTTCTGTGTACAGAGCTGTATTTACTTTTCTGTCTTAATTACATCATTAAGGAAGTGCATGCTTCAGCATGACTTAGAGCAGAAAAGTTAAACTGTCTGAGGTTGTGTTTACTTTTTAGATTTTAAGATGTTGCAAGTGCGCTGTTTGATATGTGAGTGACTCATTTAGTTAGAGGAGCATGTTTGCCTGTTTGATATTAACCACCACCAAGGCAATATTCATTTTGTCTTAAACTGTGATATGCAACTATGGGGTGCAACTACAGTACACAGCCCCCAAAAATACACTAGGAGTCAATGAGCTGCGTAAGGCCTTACCTTGATGAGGAGACTAGTTGTGACTATACCTCTCAACTTCTAACACAAGAAATCTGGATAAAGCCTTAAATAATGGGGGGGGGGGCAAAGACCCAAAACTAGGGCTGATTTAAAATATTGTTCTTAAAAACTTAGAAAGTTGTTAGAATAACAGATTAGTAGCAGTTAATTTTATTTTTATAAAAGAAAATTGCATTTTAGCTTTAAATGAGTTCAAAGTTTGATACAAGCTCAAATGTTACTATAAATAAAACACTATTATTCTGGTTATATTTTGTTTAATATTTTGTCTGTTATTCGATTTATGTTAGATTGTTGGTATCCCACAATGCCAATGGGTGGGTGGGGTTACGTAATTATGTATGCAAACTTATGTTAATCAGTGTCCAGATTTTTGGCCAGTTGTACCTACTTTTCATGGTCCTTTGTCCAGATTTTTGATGTTTCCAGGTTGAGGGGTATGCATTTGCCTACTTTCTTCCCTAACCCCTCACAACAAGAGAGAAAGGATCCTCCATTCTTTGGATGTGCATAGGCAACTGTGTTACTTCTCAGACAGAAACAAAAATGTCAGGATATCAGACCAACTTTTTGTGGCCTTTGCCACTAACTCTAAGGGGAGACCATTTTCAAAACAAGCCATCTCCAAATGGATCTCCCATTGTATCTCCTTTTATTACAGCCATCATGGTAAGAAGCCCACTGATGCTATAAGGACACATTCCACCAAGGCTACTGCTACCTCTACAGCCTTTTTTAAAAGGGTGGCCATGAAGAACATTTTGGAAGCAGCTACCTGGTCCTTAGTGCATACCTTTACCAAACATTACATTCTTCATACCTTTTCCAAGTCCAGAGCAGGATTTGCCACTAACATTTTGCAGGGCTTACTTGTGTCTCCTTAATCTTCCATCCACCCTAATTTGTCAGCTTTGGGAATCATCCTAAAAGTCTGGACTGCAACAATGAAACATGAAGAACACTGTATAGTTACATACAATTATATACACTTAGCATAAATGTAGATGCTTGAGTTTATGCACTGTTGCAATATTATTTCCCCTCCCTCCTTCTCCTCTGGTCTACTGGATGGACTATGATATTCACCCTCTTAGTCTGGGTGATTTCCTCCCCTTCCTCCTTCTCAACTGTTTTGGATCCCACAGTCTCTGATGCCTGACATCAGACACATGCTGGGGAGCTCCTACTTGGTGGGGGCAAGAAAGTACTGAGGTCATGGTGCCAGCCTACTCTCTTTATACCCAAACATAGTGATGTCAGACAGGACATCCACTAGCCCCTGGAGGAGGGAAAAGAATATGTGGTAGTCAGTCTGGTCAAAGGTTTCCACAGTGGGGAATTCCACAAATCAGGACTGCAAAAGTGAATACAGTCGAACATCTTCATTTATGGTAAGTGTAAACAGCTGTTCTTTCCTGTGTACCCAAGGAGATTCCAAAAATTAGGCTGAACATAGAGCTAAAATTGACATGGACATATTAGGAAAAAGTTGGCACATCGATAATACTCTTGGAAAATGGACAGAAGAAAAATCAACAGTTTAAATTGGAAATGAGTAAATCATAAGAACTTTGCAGAGTGAGGTACAGCTAATGTTCCCTTTGCCAGACACACCATCAGCCAGGTAAAAGTCTAAACTTTGCAGAATTATACATCAGTAGTATTTAGTAAGAAATGGCATCACCAAGTTAGGTATTAAGGAAAGACTGTTGGGCTAAAAAAGCAAGCATATTTATTTCCATGCTGCACTATGAGTTCTTGCAGGCAATAGGTTCTGTTGTGTAAAGGCTAGACTTAAAGTATCCCTGTTGGAAAGATTGTTGTGCACTTGTATAACTTGCTGCTACTATGACTTAATGACAGAACAACTTACATATGCTTAAGCTGCACTATGAGTTCTTGCAGGCAATAGGTTCTGTTGTGTAAAGGCTAGACTTAAAGTATCCCTGTTGGAAAGATTGTTGTGCACTTGTATAACTTGCTGCTACTATGACTCAATGACAGAACAAGTGGTAAATTGTCCTAAAGCCATGTACTACTTACTAAATGAATGGCAGAATGATTGCAAACATTTTAGTACTATATTATTAATATAATAAGTGAGGCATTAGTCATTCTTTCAACTGGTACAGAAGTTGAGTGAAATGCAGTTTAATGACTTTTATTGATGAATTCAGTGTCCATAAAGACTTTTCACTGTCTGTACTATGTCATGGGGGTCCAAATGGAGAGATGATAAGTCAGCAAGGAAAGGAGAGTATCATTACTGAAACTGAATTCACCCTCAAGTCTTGCTGAGTACTTTTATGAGGTGGACCATGTTTTTCACAAAGTTTCACCAAGACAGCACTGATATAGGTTCATAGGTTCATAGGTGTTTACTAGGCTAATGGCCACAAGGGCCTTTTTAAGCCTAGCCATGCATCCCAAACCTGATGAGTTCTGATACCCTTGATCAGTGTAAGTTTGGGCCCTGGAGAGCAACCATTTACAGGTTACCTGTTTGCATCAGAGACATAGGTGCCAAACCAGGGATGAATTTCTGGTCTCCCATCCAATTATCGAAGTTGCACTTGAATTGGATTAGGGAGGCTCTCAGCTTCACATGGATGGGGAGTCTGTTTCATAGACAGGGTAGTCTTTGGGATACATATCTATGTTTCCAGCAGGTCCTATTTATATCACAGGCAAGGTCTATGTCTTTAGAAAGGTAATTCTGGTACTGTTTATTTTGTGGATATGCAGGAGGTCCATCAGAGTGGGGTCTGACAATGCCCTGTATACCAGGCACAGATCTCTCCTCAAAAGCTTGTAGGAGACAGAATACAGGACTAGGGCCTTGAGGCAGTCTGCATAGGACATATTACTTATGCCCTGTATTCTTTTAGTGAGGAACCTCTGTGGATGTTCCAGTTGTTGGATATGCCTGGTTAGGTACATACTAAAGGGGGCATTGTACTCAATGATAGGTCTGATGAATGACGAATACAGTGGAACAATGACTTCCTTGGACTTAGATGCCATACCTTTGTTTATAAGTTGTGCAACATAGAATGATTTCCTCACCACTGTAGACATGTGATGATCAAAGGCTATATTACTATCTATGTGTGTCCCTAAGTCCCTGACTACTGGGTCAACTCTAAGGGGTGTGTTGTCAATATGATTGTTTCCAGGGATGGATGACTTCCCAAAGAATACTATTATGCATTTCATGGCATTTAGTTTTAGTCATGACTCTGACACCAGTTGTTTGTCTGTGTCAGCTCCTCCTGGAGAATATTTGTGTCAGTGTAAGATTCAATGACAGCTCCTAATTTGCAGTCATCTGCAAATTTAGTCAGTGAGAGACCACTGACATTGGCCTTGACTTCTGAGAAGTAAATGCCAAAAAGGAGTGGTCCAAGGACTGATCCCTGAGGGACTCCACTTGTGACTATCCACTTTGTAGAGGTGGACTCGCCAATTTTAACTTCCTGGATCCTGTCTGTGAGCCAATTGACTATCTGCTGGGTGACATATGGGTTTGTACCTAATCTCATGAGTTTGTCAACAAAGCCAGAGTGGAGTATTGTGTCAAATGTGTTGGCCTGGTCAAGGTAGGCAGTGTGAACAATTTTGCCCTCATCCATTGCTTTAGTGACCTTCTCAATGAAGTCCATCAGGTTAAGCAGGCATGATCTGCCCTTTACGAAACCAAATTTGGTTGGGTCCAGAGGTTTACTATATCTCTGTTGATTATCTCCATGATAATTTTTTCCATGGCTTTACATATAAGACTAGTGAGACTTATGGGTCTATAGTTTCCAGGGTCTGTAGATGGCCCACCTTTGTGCATAGGGATGACTGCTTCCTTTCTCCATTCATGAGGCACAAAGCCTGTTTGGAGGCTACAGTTAAACACTAATTCCAAAGGCCATGATAAGTCATGTTTCATGCTATTTAGAAGGCATCATGGGATATTGTCTGGGCCCATTGATGCAGTGTTCTTGGTCTTAGAGAGGGGATTATGGACCTGTTCCCTAGTGATAGAAGGGGGAGTTATATTTGATGATATTTCCTGAGGGAAGGTTGAGGGGGAGACAGGAGTAAAGTTGGAGCTGAATTTGTTAGCCAGGAGGTTTACTGTATCATCTGGCTTAGTATAGGTTGCTCCATTTACAATAAGCTCTGCACACAATTGTGTATTGCCTTTGAGGTTGCAGACATAGCTAAAGAATGCTTTGTGGTTGTCCTTGGCCTGGGAGGCCAAACTTACCTCAAATTTGGCTTTGGTAGACTTTATTTGTCCTCTGAGTTGTTTGTTTAGTTTAATTAGAGTGCTTTTATCTTGCTGGGTGCTGCAACTCCTAATTTTTGCCATAATTTTCTTCCTCCTGTTATACATTAGATTGATTTTGTGATTCCACCAAGGTGGCTTGTTTTTTGAGTTAGTTCTGTACTTCTTCCTGCTGGATACAGCCGCCTCTATACAGCTCTTAACATGCTTGTACACGGTTTCTGTGAACAGTTCTGCACAGGCAGAAGTGTTCTCAGGGTTTATAGGGGCTTGAAATATTGCCAGGTTCTCACTTAATAGCAGGAAGCTAGCCTTAGAATAGTTCTTAATATTCCAGGTTTAGTTGAGGGTTTTATTTTTTCTTCAAAAGAGACCATTTTGTGGTCTGACCTTACCACGGAAGGAATTACAATAGGGAGTGTGCAGCACTCCCCCATTTTAGTGAGGAACAGATCCATTACCATTGCACGCCTGGTTGGTGTATTGACTATCTGGTCCTGGGAGTTTGTGTTTACAAAATCCAGGAATCTCTGTGCATGTACGTTTGATGTCATAGAGGATTCTCAGTTAATAGTGAAGTAATTAAAGTCACCCATGAATATGGTATTGGGTTGGGTGGTTAGTGTTTCTAATAAGTTTAAATAAGTTCAAATACATGGTATGGGTTTCCTGGGTCATAGAGGGGGGACCTATAGCTTGCAAGAAAGTGGTACTGGATTTTACCTATGGTGATTTGAACATGGAGCAGCTCAAGTGCATTGTCCTGTTTGACCATCCTTGAAGTGTATTTATTTTTGATGTAAATAGAGACACCTCCACCTTTAGTCTATGCCTGTAAAGTAACTAGTCTAACTATGTGGAAGGCATTATAACTCTGCACTGTTGGTGTGCTGTTCATGGCTTTAAACCATGTCTCTGAGACTGCACAGACATCAGCATTCTCTAGGGTAAAGAGAGCTTCCAGAGAGAGAGGAGTTTTTTGTTTTGGCTTCTAGCATTGAGCAGTAATAGCTTTAGATTTTCTTAGTTTTCGTTTGCTATGTCAGATGTACTTTCAGTTTGGCATTGCCTAAAAAAGGCACTATGGGGGAAGGCAATGTTTTAGCTGATATTTGATAGCCTAGAGGGGAGAGGTGCGGACCATCCCTGACAAAGCAGCGTTGTCTGTTGACCATCTCCTTCCATGCTGGCAAATATTGCACCCCCTTAGAATGACACCAGAAACTAAGCCAATTATTAAAGTCAATCATCTTTTGTTCATATTGTGGCATCATCTTTGGAGAAGGTAAAATGCTGCTCAATGCTAGGATCATACCAGCCTGAGACACATATTACGAAAAGTCTATGATGTCTCTCTTCATATAGTCTAGGAAGGTACAGCTCAGGTCATTTACTCTCACATGAACTATGACTGAGTCATATTGGTAATTGTGACCTGAGTGCATGCGCAATGTGGCGGATCCTAGCCCCTGATAAGTAACTGACTGTAACTTTCTCCTTACTCAGCCTGGTGAGAGGGACATGAGTGTGTCTTTCACAATGGAGCCTCCAATGACTAGAATGTTGGATTGTGTGCTGACTTGCCTTATGGGCTTAGAGGTAGAGGCTCCATGAGATGTAGCTCTATATGTTGATGTGGGTGCTGTTTTGAAAGAGTGCATTTGGGGCTGCTGAGGATATTTCTTATGTATACTTTGTCTAGAAGGTCTTTGTGGTTTAGGAAGGTTACATGTAAGTGCCACAGTATACTGGGTCTATATGTCTGTTTTGAGCTGTGCGTGATGGGTGCAGCATGTGTACTACTGACAACCTTATTGACATTAGGAGTTGTTTTATGTGAGAGCTTTGCCTCCAGTGAAGTTGTGTAAATACATCGCTCACATATTGTATCAGTTTGTTTGAGAATTAACTGGTTGTCAATAAACATGAGACAATTTCCACATTGCCTCAGGATGCCCATATCCACCAAGCTGGTAACGGAGACAATAGGAAAGTTCATATCCATGGCAACAGTCCCTTTTTTATTGATTAGATTGTTGGAGTGAGAATATCAATCACTGTCAGGAATATCCAGTTTGCAACTATGTAGACAGTGCTTGTCACTGCAAACGAGTTGTCATGTGTGCAACTAGATAATAGAGAAATTTCAATTGTGATTTTACAGGAAAAATGTCATTCAAGGTGTCTGAGTCTGTACAGAGCACTGCCAAATACTTGAGGGGAAACTAACACATAGACCCCGAAAATCTAAGGATGAAGTATTTAGGATGATATTCTGACGTTAGACTTAGACTCTTTCTGGTTGGAGAGTGAGTGTCTGTGCTTAACGCACCTGATTGGTCTGGTTGCTATTAGAGGCATCTACCAGAAAAAGGCTACAAGACTGCAGATCGTTGCATCATCTGAAACAAGACTGTGGATCACCAAACAGATTATGGCCTGCTTCTCTTCTTGGGATTGGTGCTAACATATTGCTTCTGGTGAGAGAAGAAGCAAAGGAGTAGTGTATCCCAACAGAGTGAAGCTGTGCTGAGACCAGCATTAGTAGTAGCCAGGCAGTAGCTATTCATGCGGCTCACCTCTTTTCATCATTCTTGACAAGCTAATTCTTTATTTTTCAGTCAGTACTGCTTGATTTCTTTCTAACTTCAGAATATCTGCCTAAATACTTCATCCTTAAATTTTTGGGGTCTATGTATTAGTTTCCCTTCAAGTGTTTGGCACTGCTCTGTACAGATTCAGACACCCTTGAATGACATTTTTCCTGTAAAAGGAATATATAAGGAAACAGCTTTAAAACTTAGTAATAATGACCATCCCTCCTGGCATGTCTAAAGGTCAGTTCCCTGTGCTTTTTCCTATTAACCTGATGAACTTGGGCATTCTGAGGCAGTATAGCAACTGCCTCATACACAGACAACCCTCTGCTCTTATCTCCCAACACTCAGACTTGTGATAGATGCACTTATATATCCAAATTGGAAACCACGGACTCTCAAGTCAAGACCGGAGTAGCTGGTGAAGAGGAGAAGGTCAACACCTGCACCACACCACATGCAACACATAGCCTTCCAGAACACCAAGCATCACACCTCTCACATAAAAACACAAACCACACACCCACCTTTGTGGAGGCTCTCAATAGTAATCTACCCAAACAGCAGTGACCTCCAAGGCAGAAACACACTCAACCACCACAACACAGCACAAACCATAAGACACATAGCTCACCTACACAGTGTGCCCCTCAACCTAAGCTCCTAAGGCAAAACAGTTTGCCCAATACACTAATCATAGGTGACTCAATAGTGAGGCATACTGATGTCCCATTCACTAGGGTGAATAAGGAGAAGGTAAAAGTCAGCTGTCTGTCAGGTGCCAGAATCCAACACATAACACATGCACTCAGGTCACGCCACAACAAGTACAAGTATGACTCTATCACCGTCCATGTGGGTGTGAATGACCTGAAATGCACCTCCCTGGCCTACATGAAAAAAGCCATGGAGAAGCTCTCAGATTATGTGGCCTAGGCAGGTATGGCCCTAGTCCTGAGCAGCATTCTACCGTCACCCAGAATGATACCGCAGTACAAGCAGAAAATGATTGACTTCAACAATTGGCTAAGTTTCTGGTGTCATTCTAAGGGGATCCAGTGTCTGTCTTCTTGGGATGAAATGATTGACAGACCTCGATGCTTTGCTAGAGATGACCTGCTTCTGTCACCCCTGGGTTTCTGGATACTGGCTAAGGCTCTTTCCACCCCATAGTGCCTTTTTTAGGTGATGTTCCAAAGACCAAATTACCATAGTAACAGCTATAAATAAATGCAATCTGAGGGTCATGCTGCTCAACTCTAGAAGTCTAAATTTCAAGATGCACTTGCTTGAAGCACTCCTCAAAATATAAAACATCGACATTTGGGCTGTAACGGAGACCTGGGTTAAAGCAGCAGAAAGCACCCCTGCACTACCAGGCTATAACTCATTCCACACCTTTCTGCCCCAGAACATGGACCAAAGCTCCAAAGGTGGTGCTGTCTCCATATTCATAAAGGATCTGCACACCTCCAGACTAGTAGCCTAGCATAACGCATCTGAGATACTTCAGGTACAACTAACGTTGAGTAAAATGGCGATTCAGGTCGTAGCCTGCTATAGGTCCCCAACCATGTCCCAAGACTCTCACTCAATGTTCCTAAGCACCCTGGAAACTATTAGGGTCCAACCAAACACTATCATACTAGGTGACTTCATCTACCCCTCCATCAACTGGGAAAACTACTCATGCACCAATACACTGGCCCATCACTTCCTGGAATTCATCACTTCCAATGTCCTGGATCAGCTCATTCTTCCTCCCACTAAAGGAAGCAACATCCTTGACCTGGATATTACTAACATGAGCAAAGTCCATTAAACTTGTGGGAGAAACAGACAAATGTAGGTTTTGTAAAACAGAATTAGAACAGTTGCATATCTCATTGCTGGTTGCAACATACTAATGGCAGAAGGACTGTATACTGAAAGGCATAATAATGTGACAATACTGTTGCACTGAGGATTGTGCGAACACTATGGTATTGAAGTGGCTGAAAAACACTGGAAATATCAGCCACAAAGCATCGTAGAAAATGATGAAGTCTACATCACATGGAATCATCCATTACCAGCAGTTCAAAAGATAGATGCTAGAAAACTGGATATAGTCGTCCAAGAAAAGAAGACAAAACTAGCATTGATCATTGAACTCACCACACCCAGTGACTAGAGTGTGCTGCGTACAGAGAGACTCAATGTCATAACGTATTAGGGCTTGCAAGCAGAGATGAGAGCAATGTGGAAGAAATATACCCAGATAGTTCCAATAGTAGTAGGAGCAGAGTCTACAATCATATTTAGATATGCTACTAATGCATGTAACTCCATATGAATTGCAGAAGGAGTCATTACTGGGCACATTGCAGGTGGCTGATATCAAAGAATGAAACAATACTAATTTCATGAACTTTAATCGTACTTTGACTAAGGAATGGGGTCCATTCCCATCATGGTGTTAGAAACCTAAAGGATTTGGAGAAATTAAAAAGAGAGTTTGTAATTTGACAGTTTTCACCCTGGATTTTGGCAAACTGAACTTCTGTTCATCCATTCCCTTAAGATTTACTGTTGCAAGAATGTTTGTCTTTTCTTCTACTTTTATTGTGAAGTTTGCTTTCCATAAATTAACTTGGGAGTTGTTTTGATTTACTTTTTAATTTATTTATGCATTTCTTTCCAGTTCTAGCACATGTCACCTAATCATTCTCAGGGTGTAAGGTCTGTCACCTCCCCATTAGTTATTTGTATCCTTTACTAGGAGAGAGTCAGTGGACGTGGCACATCCTGCTGACATATGCAAGTCTAAGCTGGAGAGGTCCACTTTCATGTCCTATCAGTTCTGATAGTCCCAACATTACTTTTATGGAGAGATTTGCACAGGCATAACTGATGGACCAGCCATCTGTTCCCTACTGACCTCTATCCAACTATGAACCATGACTTCCCAGAGACCTTGCTGTCTCTGTAATGTCCCCTGCTCTTCAGAGGATAGTTGCAAAGACTTCTACACCTTTGTTGTAGGAAAGTGTGAACTGGTTGAATCCATGAGTGGATGGCTACCCCCATTCATTTCAGCCAGGTTGCATGGAAGGAGCTTGCACACCAGAGAAATGCATTTATTTTGGTCTTGCTGCTAAAGAGTAGGGTAGAGGATGCATCAAGGTGATGGGTGCAATCATTTTGAGAGAATAACAGCTGTGGAATGCATAAAGTGTGCTAGGTAGGCCAATCTAGGAGAGAAAAATGATAGTGAAATGTCACGTTTATGTAGAAAAAGAAATTCAGTATCAAAATTTATTTTTATTTTTGAGATGAAGCAAAATGCTAGGGATCTAGGCAGATATGTTGCAGTCCTTACTGTTTATAGAAGTTAATTGATCAAACTATAAGATTGGCCTTATTAGCCTTGATGAGATAACGGATGTTAGTCTCTTTATTATGTAGTAGCCAATTTTTATATTTCAGCATATTGATTGTTTAACCCTTTACTTTAAGATTTCTTATATGGAAACAGTAGTACCATGCAGAGGTACTCAGAGTGAACATTATAGCAATAACCCACACCTGGGTATGGGTAAATACAGCATTACCCACACCCAGAAGTGGGTTATTGCTATTATACCATGACATTATTTAAGAAAAGAAACTATTACTTTTCTTAAATAATGGCATAGTATAATGCCTGTTTACTGCCCTTCCGCAGATGTCTGGCAGCCGCCTGCGCAGTACATCAGAGCTGTGGGCAAAAGCAATGGAGAAAGCAAGATCTCCGTTGCTTTTTTTTTTACTGTTTTCGCTATGTTAAATGGGTTTAACATAGCGAGACAGTTTTAAAATAAGCAACGGAGATGTCCGTTGCTTATTTTAAAACTGTCTTGCTATGTTAATCCCATTTAACATAGCGAAACAGTAAAAAAAGCAACGGAGATCTTGCTTTCTCTGTTGCTTTTTTTTTAAAACCTGTCTCGCTATGTTAAATGGGTTTAGCATAGCGAGACAGCTTTAAAATAAGCAACGGAGATCTCCGTTGCTTATTTTAAAGCTGTCTCGCTATGTTAAACCCATTTAACATAGCGAGACAGTGTTTTAAAAGTAGAGTTATACTAATGGAAAAAAGTCCAGGTGACCGGACCTTTTTTCATTAGTATAACTTGATTTACAATGTGCACGCTGGCCAATCAGCATGCACGTTTTGGGGGGTCATGGTATAATAGTATTTAGCTACATGTTTTGGGCATTATCATTAATAACAATGAATGATACTCTTCAAAATTAATCACAGGGCTTTACTACCCTATATAGACCTCTGCTTTTGTTCATGAGGTTTCATTTTATGATACTCAGGCTTCAGTAAGCTATAGTAGTTTGTTTTGTATTGAATTTAGAATGCACCCATATTCAGACAGAGATGTAATTGACAGGAGTGTGCCTTTGAACCTTTGAGCTGACAAAGACATTTTTTTTGCTCCAGTAGTGAGGATGTCAACATTTTTGGGGGCTTTGTGATGCTGGTGTTATGCTAATTTTGTCATCTTCTTCAATGCCTTAACGACTGTAGATGTCAGAGTGACTGCTCATGCCGTGCCAGTGTTTGCCTTTATGACTTTCTTATGATTACTGTTACATCTCTAGTCACACCAGTGGTTGTGGCCTGCCATCTGACAGTAACACGAGAGAGCCCAGAACCTTTCCTTGAAACATAAAGACTGTCTTTCCAGCAAGACACATATGTTTAAAAAAAAAAGGAAAGAAAAAGAAACACACTGCTTTTTGTTAACAAGTTTTGGTAATGGCTCTCCATTTCTTGAACTCCGCTGCAGTATAAATTAAAATAAACATGTTAATTAACAAGATTGTCATGGTGGTTTTCATACATGCAAAGCATGAAATGTGAATTCCCATGATTGTGAAAACTGACTTTATTTACTTTTTCTCCAAGGTGCTGTGAACCTAGATTTAGTATGTTTAAAAATAGAGCATGAGGACATAACCCACTCATGTAGAGTGCAGGTGAACAGCTTTTATGCAGAGACACTTGTTTAATAAGCCCCAATTGTTGCACTTAATAGCAATTTGTAGTTTTAGGCTTCATACTTGTGATAAGGAACCAGTTCTCATTACTGCCATGGTGAGCAGAATTAAGACAGATATCTCTTAGTCTGGGGAAAAAGGCTTAGAAATCCATGAAGCCAGGCCAGAAAGTGCTCTGCAGTTTCGGTTGTGTGGTATTTACTGATTGTTAGGTTATAATTTATTTCATTTTTCTGTATTTTCTATTTGCCTATCAGGGTAGTGCACTGATCTCTACGGACCATTTGCAGGCACAGCCTGGGTGAAAATAACCATAATGAGTATAGATAAAATTGTCTGAGGAATGTATACAAAGGCAGTACAAAGTTCAGAGAGCAGACCTGAGAAATAAAATGTGGTGAGTACTGTGTTAATGCTAATGATTTGTTTAAAGCATGCAACAAAATGATTCTTTCCTTTTCAATTGTTTATTTTAGGAGATTTACAATGAGTTCAAGTTCAAAGAAGAGACATATCAACAACTGTTAGACAAGGGTCTACTGATGTTACTGAGTTGAGATGATGCTTCTGGGTCCAACACTGAACAGAGCTTTGCACTGCTAGAATAGAAGTGGCAGTCTGTCAGCAAAAAATGGAAGACAGAAAGGTATGACTTTCAGAAATCAGTATTTTTGCTTAATCAGAAGAAGCTATTGGATCTGTCTGATTAGTCTTGTGACCTGTAATTAGAAATAAGCAGATACACTTGGAATGCCTACCCCCTTTAAATTTCCAGGTGTGTAAAATACAGACTTTATTGGTCATCTCTGTGACATGCTATAAAAAAGTGACTGAGTGTGTTGTCAAGTGCATGCTATTTAATGGCTGTTAAGGCTAGAGAATATGTCAGGAGTGCATAGGGACAGCAGTATAAAGCATGCTTGGATATCTGGTGACAGCTTAATGAAAACTGCCTGTTTAGTACAGTTGTCAGTTATACAAGGAATACCACCAGACTGTGAGCAGAATACTGATCAGCTGTGAGCTGTTATGTTAATACACTGTGCAGGGAGGAGCATAGGCTGCAGTGGAAGGACAGCATGGTATGCATGACTGCAGGGAGTGAGGTGGAGTAGGATGCTGAGCTGAAGCACAGAGGTGCGAGCATAAGTCAGTGTTTGTGAGTTGTAGGATGAGACTGTTCAGTGGAAAAGATGACTGCCAACAGTGGAACTCAACTGTGCAGAAGGAACCATGAGTATGAGATGGTGGTAGTCACTGTCACTGATGTAGAATGACAGTTGTATATTTCTAGGAGAAAGTGACATCTTGGTGTGGAGAAGAATTCACAGCCGTAAGGGAGTACATTGGAATGGGTGAAGCATAAGGCATATGATGGTGACCACAGCACTAGAATGGACTAGAATGGGCAGCTGCTGGTGATATTGAGAAGAACCTACGTTGCTTAGTGGCAACTGAGTATGAACAGGTTGCTGAACTACAAAATATGTGCTTTTTTCAGAAATGTAGTATGGAGCTCTGGAAGTTTTCTGATGTACAGAGGAGCATGCAGGAGTGACAGGCAGTGTCTCACTGTATGCATTGGGAGAATTGTAGAGATGGGCTATGTGCGTAAAATACATGTTACAGTATGGTGTTTTGCAAGGGTACAGAGTGGCAGCATTGTATAATGCCTTGTGCTGCAAAAGAGATAAAGGGCAGTCATATAAATACCATGTTAACTGGGACTGCACATTTCCACCTTGGGTCTTCCCTGAAAAGAAGCTACAAAGGATAAAATAGAATTGAATTAAATTAAATTAAATTAAATAAAAATAAATTTCACTTGTTATTGTATTTGTTAACTTCTGTGTTCTGAAATTTCTTCTTCAAAATTGTTCCACTGGATCTTAACAACTGCTTCTGATATGGAAATAGTCTCTCTGTTTTGGTCTTCGCCAGCTTTGGTATTACTTTTTTCATCCATCTTATAAATATAATGTCTTACTTTACATGTTATCTCTTAAAATTATCAGCTTCTCACTTATTGTATTTATTTCTTTTCAATGTAGAATGTGGCAAGGTTTCTGGTACTGCCCTTTTCATCTGGTCCTTTGGATCCAACTTGGCCACTTTCTACAGATTCTGGGATCCAAATCTTGAGCTCCTCTCTTACCCATAAAGCCCTTGTCCCCCAGAACACCTCAGATCAAGTTTGCTGTTAAGATATATATATATATATATATATATATATATATATATATATATATATATATATATATATAAAAATATAATATAATAATAATGCTATGACAGGAAAGGGATAGTTGAAAGATCATGAGCTCATACAGGAAATATGGTTCCTCACAACAATTCTGTTATGTCTCTCCCAAAAAAGAAGAACAGGTGGAAGGGGGGTTGTTTGAGGAAGAATGAAAATGGACAACACAGATGGGATGCTATCGTGAGTATATGGTGTTGTCATTTTCATTCATTCCTCAACCAATGGGACAGAGCCCCCAGCTACAGAAAACATGGGTGGCCTCATGGAAGGATATTCCATTGCACTGCAGAACTGAATGATGCTCTCTTCCTGAAAATTATGTCCAATTTCTAATGAGAAACAAATGTATGAGCATTAGACCAAGTGGCAGCTGTACAAATGTCAACAATGGAAGCTGTGGCCCAAAAAGCAGCTGACATAACCATCAACCTGGTTGAATGTGCCTTCAGCTGTTTTGGTAAGGTTAGGCCTTTCAATGAATAAAAATGAGAAATACAATCTGTTATCCATGTTCATAGAGTAATCATGAAAAGTGGTTTTCCCATCTTGGTTTTAGAAAAGGAGACAAACAACTGATCTGTTCTTCTAATTCATTTGGTTCTAAGTAGGTAAAATTGAGTTGTCTATGTACATATAAGAGATGAAGGCTGTATTCTCCTTTCTTTTCAAAATTTGGAAAGAAAGCTGATAGATTAATGACTTGATTGATGTTTTATTCAGAGAATACTTTAGGTAGAAAAAAGGATTAGTGCGTAAGGTAGCCCTATCCTTGTGAAAAATTAGATACAGTGTTTTTTCAGAGAGTGCTTGGAGTTCTGAAACTTGTCTAGCTGAAGTAGTTACCAACAAAAAGACAGTTTTCTAAGAAAAAAACTTAAGGTCTACTTTGTCTGAGGGCTTAAACGGAGGATGTAATAAAGATTGTAATACCAAAGTCAGAGCCCAAGGTAAAGTGAGATATCAAGAAAAGCCTTATCGCTAATGTGATAGTTGAAGATGGCTGCTCACTGTACTTTAATGGTAGAGAAGCTTGTCTCAGTTTAAAAAATAGAGGCAAGGAAATCTAAAACAGCTGGGATTGGGGTAGTAAAAGTATTTAAGTCTCTTTGGTGCTCTCACAAAGAAAATCTTTTCCATTTGCTCTTATAAAGATTGGTTGGGGCAAAGCCAAGATGGCCAACTGATAGCAGCAGTTTTTCAGAGCTCCATGAAACTACTATAAAAAATAGGAAATAACTTATTTTATTGTAGCAAAAATACTTAGAATTGATAGATGAAAGTATAAACTATATTATTAGTAACTTTGGTGAACTTAGGAAAGTTATTTCCTGTCAAATTATAAAGTAGAATATATAATTGGTAGAGATGAGCACTTCGAAGACTTCTCATTCTGACATGGCTTTAAAAAAAAAAAGAAATGCAGCTTGTGACATCTGCTTTTCAAGAGCTCTCACTAAAAATGGATGATTTTAAGGAGAATTTACAAAACCTCAAGGAAAGTTGTCAGAAACAAACATTCTCTCAAGGAACTTATACAGCAACATGAATCCAGAACAACACACTTAGAAGCATCCCTGGATGATCTTGATGGAAGACTGAAGGAAGAAGAAAGCCAGAAAGATTTTCTCATCAAACAAAACACTTGGCTTCTCAATAAATTGGATGACTTGGAAAACAGGGAGAAAATGTAAAATATAAGGATTTTTGGCATTCCTGAGAGAGCTGAAGGAGAAGATATAATTTCTTCCCTGAATACCTGGATTCCAGAGATTTTAGATTTAAAGGAGGGCCTGTCATTTGGTATTGAAAGGGCTCATAGAGCTTTAGGAAAGCCAGTGTCAACATCCTCGTCTACTCCTCCCAGTTCAATACCCATAAAGTTTCTATCTTATTTGGACAAGGAGCTGGTCCTAAAATCTGCCTGGAGGAAAAGTCCATTAAAATTTAATCAGAACCCAATTAGGTTTGATAATGACTATTCTACCAGGGTTTTGGAACAGAGAAAAAAAGCTTGACCATTAATAAAACTGTAAAAGCAGAATAACATCAAAACTCAGCTTGTCTTTCCTGCCAGAATGAAAAATCTATATCAGAATGAAATTAGATCATTTAATCCCCTATAGGAAGCCACTGCCTTTATTAAAAACAATAACATTATTTACTTACCTGAAGATATGGAATGGCATCACTGAAGAGAGTTACTGATAAATCTTCTTGGACTGATGTTAAAAAAAAACAAAAAAGTCAAACATTGCTGTTCCCACTAAATCTCTCAAAGCATTTACTGCAACTGGATTCTAATTTGCTTTATACTTGCTAAATTTTCAAGTAAAGTATGTCATGACAATATTTTTTATTTGTTTTTCTTTCTCTTATTTCTTTTTTCATTTTTGTACTTTTTTTGTTCATACACAAATTAAATAACTGTTTTTATTGAGTAATATAATTGAAGAATAAGCTATCTTTGCTTTTCTGACCTTAAGATGACATACTTTATTTCAAATAATATATAGCCCTTTGCTCTGCTAAATGCTCTTCTGAGTTATTACACAGGCATAGTCACTGCTCAGATTAATTTATCAAAACTGTTTTGGATACATGGGATAACAGGGCATATCTATGATTTAGTATATATTAACTAGTTTTTTAATATTTATAACTTCGGTTTGTATCAGAATAAATATTGGTACCTGTGTGAACAAAAAGCTGTTTATAGGCTTTTGACATAAATTGGGTCTCTCTGACAGTTATATGCTTGTATATTTTATGGCCCAAGGTTTTTAAACGGTTACAAGTTATGTTTCCTGTAGAGTTTGTTTTCTCTCTCATTGGCAATATACTTGCTCTACTATGTTTCCTGTATTTTTAGCAGTATGTATCTCTTGTATATCTACTTAGCAGCAGTGTTTTTTTGCTAGATGTCCGTAGCTGTCTGAGTGTCTCTGTGATATGGATTGTTCGTGCTTGGTGTTCCTGGTAAGTGCTTGCTTCAGAAAATGACTTTGTATTTAAAATAAGAATGATGACATGAATTTATGGACTGTTCTGCCTATTAATTAGAAGCTTTAGCTGGGATTTGAAAGTTTTTATGTAATGCGAGAGGTGTGTTTTTCTTTTAGAATGCGTTTAAATGATTGTTTCAGATGTTCTAAAATTGCCGGTTATATAGAGTTTAGTTATGGGAAAGGTTATATGGAACTGTTTTTTTTTATGTGTGTTATATGGTTTGTGATGTCCGGAGGTGATTTCTTGTGTATTGAATGTTATTTTACTGATTGGAAGTATCTGACAGTTAAACTTTGCATTTGTTACAATAAGCAGACTGTGATACAGTTAAAGTGAGGTCAGGAAACTGTACTGTATAGTTGCTGGGAGGGAAAATGTCAGTTTGAAATTTAAAAAGAGAAGCTTTCTTACTTATCTCATGACATCATGCATTCTATGCATGCAGATCAGATTACATTACATCTAATGTGTATATGCAAGTCTAATTGTGAATGTCAAGTCTCTGATTGGTTAATATAGCACAGTAGGCTTCTTTTATAAGAATTATGAGCTACAATGTCTGCAAACATATTAATGGTTCCCTTTTATAATAGTGACTATATTTTGTGATCAAATATATACAGAAATATTATTTTTTCATGTAAACAGTTAATTATAGACAGTATTTCTAGTGAATATACTGGAGTTTTTTTATAAATATATCTTTATAAATAACTTTCCTATGCAGTTAGCAAGTGTTTAGTATAAGCTTATACATTTACAGGAAATGCTTATGACTAATGGTAATAACTGTAAGGATACTCAAACACCATACTAAATCCTAAAAAATATATGTGTGAATAATTTTGATTGAACTATAATTACTTTGCATTTAATATGTTGATTTTCATATTGTATCTTAGATATTATTTCTATTTCAGATGTTATGTTTTCAGTTATTATAAAGTCACATTTTTAGTATAGTAGCACTTTATGACAGGGAAAGAGCTCAGTAATATCTATGACTTGTGATAACACAACAAACAAGTTATGAGTTTCAGTATTACCCTATTACTAAGGTAAATATTTACAGCTATCTCTATCTTAATTCTGTCATTGAGTCATTTACTTTTAAGACCTGTTATCCATAGTAAGTCTTATATAAATAATGTTTTTTACTAACTTTTGTCATATTAACTGATGCCAGTTAATTATTATTGATTTTAGTCAGTCATTTAAACATCTGCTATTCCAAAAGTTTAGGAGTTAATTAAAGGCAAATATGTCTTATGGAAGAATATATGTTAACATCTTTTGGGAATGACACACACTCACTATGTGCTAACACCGAATTCTTGCAATGTTTTTGTTTAGTGGGAGTTTGTCATGATAAAATTTATTCAGAGGGCAAGTAAATACAAATGCTAAATGATTCTTTGATTTGTTCTGTCATTTCAAAGTTTTTATTAGAACTAATACAGATGACAAGCTTAGCTGTATTGGGTAATCATTTAGATTGTTAATACAGCTAATGTTTCCTTAGGCTATTAAGCACTTAATTCTGATTATATATATATCCTAATATGTCTCTTGCTTCCTTAGTGAATAATTACTGTATAAATGTTTAATGTTTTTAATAATACTGTATGTAACTTATCTCTAAAACCTAACTGGAATTAATATCTGATTAGTTGTTTATCACTACTATTTTTCTCTTACTTTATAATATATTCTCCATTTTTTACTTTGTTTTCATGGGCTCGAACCAACAAAGGTTGATGGTTGGGATAGGTAGTCTAGCAGATTTAGTCTTGTTTGCTAGACTAGGAATGTATCTCATTCCACATATAGGGTATATTAAAGTTTATATCAGAGTAAAATATGCTAATTTTTTGTTATTTAACTGTTTTTTTTTCTAGTTTTGAAATGCCTGACACAATTGTTTTACTTTTATCTTTCATGGGGAAAGTTATTTGGATTGAGATAAACAGAAATACAATGATTGATATTCTCCCCGGGATTCATGAACCTTGCGCCAGGCGCCAGCATAGCGTCGGCGTTATAACGCCAAATATGGCTGCTTAGCGATTCAGGTATGAATGAATTCCACGTGCACTACCGGCGTGCGCCGGACGGTCCCCGCCCCCGGCGTAGGTATGCAAAACACACTGTGTGCGGTATTGCACCATGCAAATGAGGGCAATAGCGATCCACGGCGGCGAGGCGAAGGTAGGGCACGGCAATGTAAACCAAAAACGGTTTACATTTACCCAAACATACCGGAGGAGTAACGGAAGGCTGTCAAAGTCAGGTATCATATAGGTGCAATATGCCAATGTGGAAAGGCACCGAGAATGTCCAAAGAAAATATGCACAAAATGTAAAAATGACATAAATGGCACGACGTAGAAAGAACAGCAGACCCCGGATGTGTGCACAGAAGTTGTAAAGCAATGAAATAATATGATAATGTCCGAAAAGAGCATTAGAACACAAATCAGCTGCACAGCCACCACACACCATAGTATGTATGTAAAGCTGCAACGCCAGCGCAATGGTTGTCAAGGAGTGGAGGCGGTGTCCGCGCCAGAACCAGGTATTAGTAGTCAATTCCATGCAAATGAGGCAGATAATAGTGAATCGCAAAAACGGCGCCAGCGTAAGGATGGAGCAAACGGCGAAGCGGTACTACACCCAGGAGTGGCCTACTCCAGATACATGTCAACCACACAGGGGTGTGCCACTGTAGGAGGAAGGATATTGAGGACAGCAAACCTGGGCTGTACAATGCATATTACAGCATCATGACTGGCGCAGTTAGGAAATAGATGCGCTGACAGTACAGAATGCGCGCATACAAATGCATGTGCACGAGGATCTACTACGCTCCCAAACCAGTCATGTGGACGGCCTCACAGGCAACAACGAGGGATATAGGAAGGAAATGCTGAGAATACGAGGAAATGCGGAAGCAGTGTAAATGTATCCGTGAACGAGCAATTAACACCAATCAATGCAGGAAGGGCAAACGCCGGCAGCTGATAAGTCTGCATGCAGACTCCTGCAGAACGGGAAAGGGGAGGCATATGAGAGCAAAGATAATAGGGATGTAGTAGAAATGCAAAGAGCAAAGAACCGAAATAGCACAGCCAAGTACAGATGTAGCATAACCGCGTCGCAGATAAAATGCATCATATGCCATGTGCGCAGGATGCAGTAATGTAAGATGCCAGGCTTAAGGCAATGCAGGCAACTGTAATGTTACACTACAGGCAGTACCGCTGCAGCTGCAAGCGTAAAACCACGGAAATAATCCATGGATACGGCCGCGACAGACACACCCAATGACATCACCGGTATACAGCACAACAGTACTAAATGTGAATGCGACAACACACAGCCGATTTCCCAAACGCCGCGACAGAGGGTGTAAACAGACGGGAACTTTTAACATGTATATGCTGGGTGCCGCCGCGGCCGTGATGCATAGGTATGTGGCAGAGACAGACGGAGTTGCGGAGGGTGGTGCCGACAACCACCGTGAGGGCCTCACAGGAGAAGGAGAGTGTTCAGACCAAGGGTGACCTACCAGGGCTGCGAGACCTGGAGATAGTAGAGCGCTACAGGGTGGACAGGGACACGCTACAGCAAATAGTGGAGCTGTGCCGCCGCCGCCTGAGAACAAGAGACAACAGAGGGGAGCCCATCCCAGTGGACACAAAGGTATGTGTGAGCTTGCTAATACTGGCTACAGGTACCTTTCAAAGGCCCACCGGGACATAATGGGCATCTCACAGGCATCAGCATCCAGGGTACTACACCAGTTCCTGGATGCCATGTTACCACATGCCCATGAGCACATAAAGTTCCCCACATCTCAGGAGGAGTTGGCTAGCAATATGCGCCGCTTCCACCGCGGTGGCACAATACCCGGAGGTCCTGGGTGCGATAGACTGTACGCACATAGAAATCAAGTCACCACCTGGGGAGCAGGGTAGACGCTACATAAACCGCAAGGGATACCCTCCATCAATTGCCAGGTCGTGGTGCAATGCGCAGGGCATTATCATGGATGTGTGTGCTGGCAGCCCTGGAAGCTACCACGACTCCCATATCTGGCATGCCTCACAGCTGTATCAGGTATTCGCCAGTGGGGACATCACACAAGGTCACCTTGTGGGGATGCTGGCTACGCGACTGGAGCCGTGCTTGATGGCACCCATCAGTAATGCACACACACACATGCAAGAACGCCATAATGAGGCACACGCACAAACGAGAATAATCATAGAGCCTGTGTTCGATGTTGAAATCACGGTTCCGTGCTTGATACATCCGTGGAGCCTTGCAGTACTCTCCAGGCACAAGTGCCCACATATTCATAGTATGTTGTATGCTACACAATATGATTCTGGCGGAAACAGCTGCTGCAGGGACATAATGCCGAGGGCCACCAAGCCCGCCACAACTGCCAGGGCAAGCACAGGCACAGGGCGCAAGGCCGCCACGGACACACTGAGCCAGCCCCAGTAGGTAGACAGAGGCGCATCTAATATGCCTACGCCCTGGCAAAGAGGGAACGATAGCACATACTTTGACAGTGTAGGCCCCATGGACTGACACCTCCTGACCTGCACACACAGTAAAATGGACGCCACACAAACATGTCCGCCAGTAATGTGTACCGTATGCAGCGGACGATGTGTGACTCCAACAAAGGCACCGCCAAACACTGCACACCCAATAGTCAGCAGAGCATGGAACGCCAACACTCAACGCGACGCCGGTTCAACAGCACACGGCGAGCCATATGCTGCCACTATCGGCGCTAAGTCGACTCACACATGTACGCATTTGCATACACAGATACCGAAATACATATCAGTACACATGTAGAAATATATGTACGCATACACAGATAGAAAGGACAACAGGGTAATATGGAACCCAGGGATGCAAGGTCACAGATAAGTAAGACGCTAAATCACCACATATTAAACATAGTGACCGACAACCCGATCATCCTGAGGGTGGGCAGGGCAGGTAACGCCAGCCATGGAAATGTTAACCTGCAGCAATACATATCCGCTGTCGGGATGGTCACCGTCCACGGTACAGTAACGGATATGTGTAGGGTCACCACCTGTCCCACGCCAGAGGGACAGTCCACCTTTGGGCAGTTGTGTCCTGCAAAACAATGACAAAATGGCAAATGTCCTGAGATTGTAGGACAAAACCATTTCCCATAATTACGCTTATCAGTTGCAGAAAACAGTTATTTTGTAGAAGAAACATCTAAATATGATAATAAACAGAATAAGCAACGCTAATGCTACAGCTTGGTATTCGCCCAAAAAAGTGAATCGCTGTCCTCTGTACTGGCCGTGGGTATCTGTTGGCATGCAAAACCTGACGACGCATTAAAAATGTCCCACCTTGGCCATTTGAAAAGGTGGCAACCCTACATATGTGCGGTCATATCCATAGGACATGAGTGCGGAGATACACGCCGCCACCGGGCGATGCGCCAACGAGGTATTGTGTCCAACCGCCGGTGCGAAAGCTGAAAGCATAGCAGTGAAGTGTACGACATTATGAGGAAAGTACCTCATCTGGGGTGTAAAACAGTGCATGTTCCTGGGAGTTCCTCCAAGTTCCACATTGAAAATGTCTCTCAAACAACCATTGTTAGGAATGTATATAAATGACATCCTGGTAAATACAATGTACTCATAGTAAGTTAGTAAAGGTTCTTCACTGTAAGTAAATCATCATATCATAATCAACCTATGACCTACTTAGCTGAAGTTGTCACTATGCCATTACTATGTGTTCCACATTATGCCCATGTGTTTCACATTACTACTGTGTGTGTTCAATAGAAGGTTGACAGCCATGGCGGCAATATGTGTATGTGTGAGGTGAGGTTGTCGTGTGTTCCGCTGTGTGTGTGTAATGTGTGTGCCAGTGTAAACTGTGTATGAAGGTGACATGTCACAGCCGGAGTGTAATAATAGGCGAGGCATACAGTACAGGAACCATAGGCGATGTACAGCAGTACCCACAAAGTAGTACCGACATCTCCTCAGTGGCTATGCACGCATGGCGAAAAATGATGCAAAGCGAAATGTCCCAAAGTGTACCACAGGGCCATAGCAAACAGGAGATGCAAAGGACGATGTACAAACCACGCACCGTAGGTATGGCGCCATAACGCATACACCCACACGGTCCGTCGGCAACGCTACACAGCATCAGGCATGTACGGCGAAAATAATTAATGTGCCATCCCGCACCGATCGTGAACAGTCACGGTCCGGTAAATACCGCTGTGTGTTCCACGACCGCGACGTAAGCAAGCCGCACACCTAATAGGAGGCTACCGTAGCATACAGTCCGCCCCAAGTATAGGACCACAATCACCGTGAACTATCAGCCACAAAATGCCAATGGATGGTAGGCACGGACTAACATCCGCAGATATATAACCGATGTGAAGGAGGAATACGTGCAGGAAGCACACATGCAGGCTTATACCGACAGCAGACGACATCAACAAAACAAATATTCCCGAACAACACACAGGTAACCCGCAGCTCCCTAAGCACGGATGGAGCACACACACAAGCATATCTGGTATGTAAAAATGCAAGACTCACACACCGCCCCCACCACCCACACCCGCAGATATACCCCATTGCACATATAAAGGGGAAAACACCAAAAACAGTAGAAAACAAAAACAGGCAGTGAATGACAGCGCATACCCACAACAAGCTCCTGGGAAACACTAGCAGCGGCTCATGCATCCATGCATTCGCTATGTACAGGAAAATAACAGCCAGGTAACACATTTGAATGCACAACGCCATCGACAGACGCCGCCAGGACACGGGACCCACATGTCGAACACAATACCATACCCAACACACACAATCCACGGCTAACACCACAGCTTAAATGTACCCGACAACACACATAGCGGATGCAGTCACACAAACATGATACAATACATACCATCCTCAATGGTATTGCAAATAACCAACGCCACACGAGGAAAGAACCATGGCCTAGTGCCGACGCCAGAATCTAACGAAAGGAAGGGGATCACCGCTGATATGCGATAAGTACACACCGAGGAACAGCTATTGGCCTGATTAACCCACATGCATCAGGCTTACCTAATATAAGGAAGACCTCCTGATATTCAAACCGTATGTTCATACCGAACTAATCCAAACAGAGAAAGAGAAACAAGAGAAACAAGGGAATAGAGACTAACTCAGAACAAAAGGTCGGAAAGGTATGTCGAACCCACGACATGTACTGGTGTGTAACGACGCATACGCATGATGAATCTGTACAGTATGTGAACGGTGTGTGTAGGTAAAGATACCTGTCCATCAGGCAGAGAGAGGCTAAGGTTGATATGTAATGCTAAAACGCCAAGAGCATACCAACAACTGTGGACAACGGTGCACAGCAGTGGGACAACATGTAAACACCCGCTGATAACCCCAGGGCCGGCTTGCCACCCTTCAAAAGGCCAAAGTGGGAAATCGTCGGGACACACTTCAGATGTTACAGGTGGACACATACCCATGGTCAGTACAAAGGTTAGAACTCTACTTTTTGCATAATGAAATGTGTAGTCTTGTAGCAGGTCAGTTGCTTATTGTGTGTCTTGTAACAGTTAGGAATGTACATACATAAACAAGTATGTTATGCAACTCCTACATAAGAATGGGATATAGTGATGTCCCACAATCTCAGGACATTTGCCATTTGTGATACATTTGTCAGGACACAACTGCCCAAGGAGGGACTGTCCCTTGCAAAGAGGCACAGGTGGTAACCCTACCCCAGGTCTGCCATAGGGGTTGCAAACACAGAACAATGCCACCACCCACGCCGATGTTGGCAGTGGATATCCAACACTGAAGTGCCACAGCAAAGGATAGGACATTTATGTATAGTGTCACAGCAAACATGTGCATGGGCATATACCGCCGATGTCATACGGAATGTGCGCACGACGCGCACCTATCCCACGCAGTAGGGCTTACTATTTCAATTATGTGTAATGCAAAGCTGGCATGATGGATATGTTCACAAATCATAGACAGTATCACAGGCATAGCATGCATGATGGAGCCGATGGGCTAATGTTATATACATACACAAGATATGTATGGCCTGCACATATGGGACAATGTAGTAGCAGAATAGGTACCCAAAATGGAGGTAACAGCAAGTGACCATGTCCAAACGATCCATAGCAGGTGCAATGTGTGCCACAATGATGTCCAGCAGGGCCGTGTGTAAACACATGTGCAATGTACACAGTACTGACACCCCCCCCCATGGTAGTGTCCACTGAACGGCAGAACTGGATGTCAACTGTCATGTCTATACAATACGTCCGCTGTGGTGGTACCATGGGTGTGTGTCACCCACCAGCAAGGCAGCTATCACACGACTAGTGACACAGTGTGCCCCTGTGGGATGTGCACAGGACCTATGTCCCACAGCATGGTGTGTGTCCAGTCTGTGGATGTCACACAGACGCCCGGCCTGAGCAATGTGGCATGTGTGCACACATGCAGGACTGCTACTCCCCTGCCCACAGCAAACGCCATGTAGGAGTACTACATGCATCAGTACTGTGGAGAACATGGCCCATGGCAGAGTACATTACACCCCTGTGTTCGTGGCATGCAGGTGAGCACAGATGTGTTACATGACTGTCATTTGCATATGTCAACTGTCTGAGCTGGGTAGACAGCACAGCATGACTATACTGAGACATGTAACGCTGTATCCATTGTGTAAGGTACACCACACATGTGTCATTGTAACACGCCCGCGCGGTACATGTGTGTATGGCACAGGTGCAAGGGCACACAAGGTATCTTCTAAACATACGAACCAGAAGTGTTTAGTCCTGCGCATGTGTACCCACGCTTATGGTGTAATATGGCAACCACAGCACCATGTGGGCTATGTGTGTGTACATCAACCATGTACAACGGATATGCCTGTATATCGACAGTATCCATGTGATACACACCGCATGACTGTCAGTATGCAAATGTGATGTGTATGCACTATGTGTGATGTAACTGATGCAATGATATCTACATGATATATCTGCCACACTGACACCTGTATGGGTGTCAGCAACATGAGCAGGATGAGCCAGAATGCTGCCAGGTATGTAGAAGTGGTACATGTAGGCATGTACAGTACTGTGTGACAGCAGGTAGTGTACGATGCAAATATTGAGCATGAGGGGCCACATGTCTGAGGAATGTGCAATGCCACACGCCCCTGAAATGTTGGAGACAGCATGATATGCCTGCACCACTGTGTGAACTGTACAGAAGGCACATGGCGAACATGCCAAACATACGGCACGATGTGATGCAGGATGTGTACACTGTCAATAGCATAAAGTGGAATGGTGCTGAAGGGCAAAGAGCCGGATCATGTCTGATGTGATACCCTCTGTAGCACCCCAACCACCCATGCAATAATATGACAGGTGGCCAGCATGGGATGTGGTGTGCTGTGGCGCACAGAAGCCCAACAAGGGTGCCAGGAAAGGCATGCAGGTAGTCATTGAGTGTGTGAAGCATGTATGTCAAGATGTGGCCCAGTGCCATACTGAATGGCCCAGTCATGGGTGTAGAGATGCAGCCCCATACGTGCAATGCAGTACCATCCATGTGTAGTGTGATAGATGTGGTAGTGTGGTGGTCAGGGTGCACAACGCACATGAATGGGCTAGCAGTCACTGACGGTGCTGCTGCAGAGACATGTAACAGCCAGGTTGGCGGATACAACAACCACGGGCGGTTGGAGGTGACATTGGGACTGTGTTCCCAGACATAACATGTGCATGACAGTACTATGTATGTGTCCACAGGGTTAATACAATGTCCAGCCAAGGATTGGAACCCTGTAGTGAGTGAGAGTGTGTATTGTTGGTAGGTACCCCATTGGCAGGCAGGATGCCAGCAACATCTGTGTCGACAATGCCTGCATGACCGCGGGTATGCTGCACTGAATGTGGGTGTAGTCAAACAGCAGAGACATACCACCACACCGCGTGAGGGCCCCCACTGCAATGTCTGGCAGTCATGTGTAGGTAGCTAGCTGTGGAGTATGTCATGCACCAGCAGGACACACCATGACTGTCAAGTGACACACAACACACAGGTGAACAAAACTACCGCGCAACAGCCTGCACATGTGCCCATACAGCACGCGGTGCATGGAACAGGACTACCACTGTGGCGACTGTGAAAGTGCCAGCACCACCATGTCTCAGTGTGGGATAGCATGGTCCCTACCAGTGTGTAAATGTAGCAGAAGTGCACTGTGATCACTGCTGGCATAGGCACATAGACTGTCCATCGGACGGGTGCCATGCCCTCAACTACCTCTGTCAGTGGATGTCAGTAATACCCGCTGTACTGTGTATGTACCATGCATGCTGCTATGGTTGTGTGCTTAGGGTGTGGCTAGCAGGGATGGTAAGCATGGATGTTCAGCAAACAGAGGCGGGAGGTGTGTAGGCCTAGCTTACCGACACATGCATGTTTGGTGCATTCTGAGGGTATTGCAGGTATGGTATGTGTCGCGGTAATGTGTCACCCAGCTATGCGCACTGCATGGCCAAGCATGTGTGGGTACGCGGGAGTCCATACTAGGGAAGGTCCTGTTGCCCGCAATACATAGCAGTAGCAACTGTCCCAGGTGCAATGTACAGCATGCCAACCCGACTGGCATGTAACCTGTGGTGTACAGTGTCTGCACTGTCGCGCGGCACAATGTGTGTACTGGCCACAAACATGGGTATCTGAACATGGACTACCTATGATGCAATGTGTCATGGGAAAATACAGTATGTGTGTAAATCACGGTGTGGTGTGGGAACCACCCACCTGTGTGTGTTGCAGTCCAGGTATGTGACTGGGAGGTATGATCTGTGTACAATCTGGACTGGCAGGTGTGCCGTGTAGGGCATGGAGGCATGTCCCAGGCACCGTGAGATAAATGACATGTGTGCTGTACTGTGTGTGCAGTGCTACTGTACAGCACAGTGGAGGGTGTAAGCATTGTCACACATCACTGCATGCTGTGCCCACCTGTGACAGCTCTGCCAGAGGCAGACATGTGACACCGCTGCACAGGCAGCATAGCATGAGAAGATGTACATGTGGGCTGCACACCTTAGCCAGATGTCCACACGCCATGTGTGCCACGGTAGTGTGGTTCAACACGACTATCAGACTGGACAAACAGCACATGCCTGCATAACAACAGTATGACCATAGTCAACAGTCCCAGTGACAGAGTAGGCCAATGTAGACTATCCCTGCATGCAGACCAGTGGCTACTGGACACCTGGCTAGACACACACCTGGACGGTTAATTCACCATTGAGCCATCACATGTCCACGCCCATGTGGGCCGCATAATGTCATCACAGGGTGGTCACAATAGCAGGTGGCAAGGCAGACACGGTGTACCAGGTGATGTGTCATGTGTGCATATGTTGAGTAGCACAGCCGCTCACATGTCTGCAACATACTGGTGCATGATGTATACTGTTACATGATGAATGGAACTGCACTGTCACCCACTACAGGGCCAGCTGGCACAGGTGTGGTGTGACTGGTGTAACCCATGTTTGCACAGGATACACACTGCTGTTGTAGGCAGCCATGCTGGTGGCCACCAGTGATATATGCAGTGGTCATACAAACATACCGCATACAGTGTTCAGGCAGGAATGTCAATTGTCGTGGACGATGTGCTGCTATGTGAATGTGGGTGTTTGTTGTGAATGTCACACATCCAGAAGACACCATCTGGTGCAGTCATGGTTGTCAACACCGGTACACACATCCACAGCAGTCAGAACCCAGTCCCGACAATGTGTGTCAGTCACCCTTGCACCGCGGTGACATATGTGCACATGGCGGAACACCTCCCACTGTCATCTAAGCTGGCTACATGATGGCTGGAATGTGCTGTAGAAATGTACAATGCTGGTAGCCCAATGAAGTACCTGGAATCAGACACAGTACACTATGTCAGCCATGTAAACCATGCACAACAATGACTGCCCAACAGACACAAACAATGCATTGACACATGGAACATGTGCTCATGACAACCCCCACTGAGGTATGTTGCACATATAGATGTACAATTGTCATCTATGGCCATAGCATGGATGCAGACACACATACCCACAGGTAGTACCATGTGATGTCGGTAGGGGGCATTGCTTGTGTATATGTCACAGTAGATGTACACAGACATGTCCTGCATAGCCGCCATGTAGGGTAGCTGTGGTATGTCACTACTGGACATGCCCATACAGAGTACCATGTCCCGCAGGAGATGTGTTAGGTGTGTACCACATGTGACATGCTGACAACAATCTGCGATGTGTATGGCTGCCGGTGTACCTGTGTGACAATGTTCGTGATGGGTGCAAAGGCACATAGTATCGCATTGTATGCACACAAGCCCCACATAGCTGCATAGCCTGAACATACAGTACAAGGAGTGTGTGGGATGATAGCAACCCACAGGTGGAGATGGGTATGGACGGCGGCCACAACCACATGTGTGTGTACGGTGTTCACGCCCACGACACATGAGCATCTGAGAGGCTAGCGACACAGTTGTACAGGGTCGCATGTACATATGTTCCGCAACATCCCTGTATGTCCCACCACTGGCCTGTGGACCGATGGACAACAAGCAAATGTGCAGGTATGAGATGTGCACAGCACATCACAGATGCCTACCGTGAGAACAGGCCTACCATGTAGACATGTGCACAGTAGGTCTGGCGCCACCTGCAGTCAAACACGCTAGGTGCCAAACCACACCAATAGTCCGCCAATGACACAGATGGGCTGCATGCCTCTGTGTATGTATGTCTGTGAATGGCTCCGCATAGCAAAATAGCCACGTCACCATTGTGAACAACAATATGAATGGGTCGTATGTGTGAGGGGTGCATCATATGTGTATGGTCAGATCGACGATACCATCAGTGGGCCTGCTATGTGAACATCCATGTCCCCATACACGGATACCTCTGCTGAGGCCAACACCACATTCACACAGGGAGGGATGGCGGTGTAGTGCAGCAGCAGACATGTGGGTGGCAGCGGGCAATGTATGTACACATATGTGTTACCCACATCAGTTCAGGCAGATATCCATGTGCATGGGATAGCGTGTGTGTACACATACAGCACTGTGTCGATCAACATCCCAGCACATAGCACCTGCCAGGGCTACAGTGTATGCATGGATGTGTGATACCTGCATGCACCACACACACCCTCAACAAGCAGCGCACAGCATACCTCGCTGGAGGACAGTGTCCACACCATGGTGATAAACATGTGGAATGTCCATTTTCACACAGCTATGACAAAAGCAATGGACAGCCACCCTGCCAATACCGCCAGCCCCTGAGTGGGTCACACCCATTGCCATGTATGTGGCATACCCTGCCATATCATGCAGAGATGACCAGCAAGGCTGCATGAGCTATCACGGTCCCACATGGTGCAATGGACAAAAGGCACTCTCACTATCAACCATACACAGTAGTAATGTGGTGGCGATGCACCCTGTCATGTTACAGGTGCTGTGTGATGCTCTGCACAATGTGCGCGTACACGCTTATGCATGGCCTTTCCTGCCAATGTGTCATGGTTACACATTGCTCCATGTGTATCACATAATGCAACACAGGTGAGCTGGGGCAAGTTGTCCAGCACCGTACAGTGCTGTGTGGAAGTACATGGCACAACACATGCATGTGCAGGTGTCCATGTGTATGTGTACAGTGCCGCTGCTGACGCTCACAATGGACACAGACGGATGTGTACTGACATATACACAGTGTACAGGTGAACAGTAGCACAGACGACACATGGGGACATATGCCAACTGATATGGACATAGGTGCAGCCAGGTACACATGTCCATGGCAGGCTAACATCTACATGGTGCGTGCACAGTGTGATGGGGTGGCACACAGATATGATGTGACACCCAGTGCTCAATGGTGTGAAGCCACAACATCGGCTGTGTCACCGCCACGATGCCCTTCACAGATCACTGTGCAGATGTCGCATATGTCATAGCAATGCATTTCCAACAGTATGCCAGCACAGCAGTGTGGATGTGCCCTGCCACCATCAGTATGTCTTCCAGATAATGCCACGTCCCCCGCTTCCACCATTTAGCCGACAGGAGGAGGAGGTCTTCATACCGTACCTCCAGAGTAACTACAACGGCCTGTTTAGCCATGTGCCACAGCAGGCACAAGAACGGCAGGAGATGTGGGAGGAGTTGTGCAGGAGGGTGAACAGCGTGGGCGGAACCAACCGCAGCTACCAACAAATCCGCAGGCACTGCACAGACCTGATCCGCATGCAAGACAGCTGCCGCTGCAATCGCCAGGCAACAACGCGGGACAGGTGGTGGGCCACCAACACAGCCCCCACTCACAGTTACGGAGGAGCTCCTGGCTAGTCTGGGGACACCCACGAACAACACGCAGAAACACCTGCGCCCATCGTGGAGGTGGGTGTCTCCCGAGCTATGAGCCTGGAGCTGCATGGTAAGTCAGTGTTGCATGTTTGTATGATAGGCGACGGGTGTGGGTGTCATAGTACAACACATGATATAGCAATACATGCCAGGTATATGGCCACACAAGATGCAAACCATTGTATGCTATGTTGTGTTAGCAGACATGTGCATAGCACATGCAACCACACACATGCATGATGTGTCATGCACAGTGCTGACCGTGGAGATAGTAATGGCTAATGTGTATACCTTTGTGTAATGCCTTTACAGGTACGCCTGGCGGTCGCAAGGCCAAGGGTCTGTTGCAGGTAAGTCTGTTGCCAGTCAAACGCATGTTCTGCTGTATTGATATTCCCCATGTGTCTAGGCATGACATGCTCACCTGTGTGTGCCCCCGCCACGGTATACAGCTCGCACCACCCGACATACACACCACCCATGAACAGAAGATACACCTGCTATCAGAGAGTGGTATGACACCACACAACCAATTGGTGTGTTACGTGCATTCAGCTATGCATACAATGGTGTAGGTGTTACACAATGGCTGCATGTGTAGTATGCATTGGTATGCCAGTGCAGTATGGACACAGTACCACAGAGTGAGCTGTGATCTGGCCAGAGCACAGGTGTTACCAATGTGACCCATGCCCCTGCATCGGTGCACATCGCTAGACATGGCGCATGCCATGTCCCATGCACGCGGATGTCTGGCTGCAGCATTGTCACACCATGATATGACCTATGCACAACATAGCAGACATACACACTGTCAGCATATCCAGAGAATGTGACACGCCACACTAGTATGGGTGTATGTCACATGGGCCACCACAGGGCCGTGGTGCACAATGTCTACCACACACAATTGTCAATGAGTCAGACAGACAAGGCCATGGTTGATACCTACAGGCATGTTGCCACACAGCACATCCACAGTGGGTACTCACCATTGCACCCTGTACACACATAGTGGGTTCATCAATGTAGTGGACCCCTGGACATCTGATGTAGTACACCAGTGACATGACATTCCTCTCCACAGCTACTACAGGTGCCTCCAATGTCCACCATATATGTGCTGCTGAGCAGCTGAACTGGCTTACAGACATGGCAATGTAATGCGACCAGGTCACGATCGCGACAGACACATAGCTGTGTCCTGCTACTGTGCAGTGGCACAGAGCCCGCACCACACACCGCATACAGCTATGCACACAGCTCACAGCAACGCATCTACACAGACATCACTGTTACACATACATTGTATCTGTACACTGTACACATAACACTGCACCATGACAGCCATCATGATGTGGTGCATGCGGTGGGACACCATCTTCACACGCCCACATGATACCGCACATGTTTGCGTGTACATTACATACCGTTGCCAGCCATGTGTACTCCCAACTTGCCCGTGGCCACACGGTGTATCACGCTGATGCATGCAAACTACCATGAATGTGTGTACTGCATGCCTACTAAATGACACCTGCCTGTTGTACTTGTCCCCACCAGGGCAGTGTACATACTGCCACTAAGAATGTCTGGTCTGCATTCACTGGTCTGTGTTGTGTGAATGCTGCATGCCACCTGCATAATCACATGCATGCTGTGTGTGTGTGTGTGTGTGTGTGTGTGTGTGTGTGTGTGTGTGTGTGTGTGTGTGTGTGTGTGTGTGTGTGTGTGTGTGTGTGTGTGTGTGTGTGTCTGTATTGTAACCGATGGTATGTCTTTGTATTGACAGGTGCTGTAGGTGCTACCCTCCCGCGTCAATCTGATGCTAGTGTCCCCACAGATACTAGTGGTGATGAGCATGTGCATGAGGCACAGGCAGGGTCGGCACAGGCAGAGACTGTGCCACTGGAGAACATCACACATACGCCCCTTTCATCCCTGCACACAGTTCAGATGCCGACACATACCCCAACACCGTTGCCCATAGATGACGGTCAGTCAGCCGCCTGTTGTCCCCGAGCAGGAATGTGTGGTGGCGGCAGAAGGTGTGGGGACACACGATGTTGCCAGTGTAAGGACTGGTGCAGTGCCACGCAGGCATGTGGCAGGTGCTGCCCGTAGGGGAGCACCGCCAGACATACACCTGCCGCCCAGGTGCAGCAGCTGGTATAACCAGACGATGTTCCAGACTGTAATGGCGGCGCAGGCACGCGTCAACGGCAGAACCAGGAGGGGCAGAGGCTGCAGAGGTCTGCAATCCGCACTTAAATGACAGCATCCAGGCATTGGCTTAATGCACAACAGCATCTTGCCGATGTTCTGGATAGGAGATTGGGCGATATGGCTGGTCTCATCGACCGAGGCTTGGCCATCCTTGAGCCGCAGCATCCGCGCAGGAACACCAGGTAGGGTGAGGCATAGGGCACGGGGCGGTGCCAGCAACACCACCTGCTGCAGGTCAGCTGCGCAAGCACCTCCCATGCCCACACAGACAGTGATGGTAGCAGTAGCACTGCAGCTGCTACCACACCATCCACACCTGGACAGAGCAGGCCACGCGGACGTGGCCCTGGACGGCCCCGCCGCGGCACGCTTCCAGCGGACATGTGACATCGGAGAGTGGACAGTCTGTACCTCCACCCGGTCGCGTCTGCGCACCCCAGGCAGGCGCTGGTCACTTCGCCGCAGACACAGTGAGCCGTAACACCTGCACTGTACAGTCAGGGGCTGCCAAGCATACCCCGTGTAGGCATCACAGATGACTGAACTGTGTACACACACACCCACACACAGCAGACACAACTGTAGGGCTCCACCACACCCACATGCAATCTACATAGTCATGCCCACTCAATGCACTGGCCCTTACACACACACATGATGTCATCCATTGGTACAGCCCATGCCTGTGGCACACATATCACCCTGTGCAAATGATTAAGTCTCTGCCGGATAACTGTGAGCCACACCATCAATGCACGGTTAAGCTGACATATTATGATGCACAGGGTGGACACGATAGTGAGAGGTGTATGTGATACCTGTGTCCGCGATAGTACGGCTGTGTATGTTGTGGTGTGTGTGTATGGCTGGTGACAGGTGTGTATGTGATGTGTGTTCTGCACGGACATCATGCAGCAGACATACCATGCAGGACAGGTGCACCATTCATTGATATGTGTACACAGTATGTGTGGTGGTTACATGTGTAGCACCATGTCGGTGCAGTTAACCCGCATGATACTGATGGTGTACTTGCACGCGCCTACTGGGAGCACTGTAATTAGTTCCCCACGGTAGTCGTGGTGTACCCACAGGCATGTCTGGCAAAATCAGCATAGCACAGTTACCCACATCTGGCATGGACCCCTACATAGGTACATAGGCACACATGAACGTGACAGGATATGTGCCCTACGACATGTGTGGACCTAGCATGACTGTGTGTGGCATCTAACACCCTCAGGATGGTGATGCCATATCCATCAGTCCCCAGTCCCTGGTCTAGCAGTGACACACAGAGGTTGACTGGCGATAACTATAGTCACACATCCACACGCCAGTAGCAGGCCTGGACAAAGGCAGTCAGGGCCTTTGCATCATATGGCCTGGCACTCCCCCGTGTTGTAGTGTGTGTCTGGCTGTTACCCTGTTCCCCAGCACGCCCCACTCATCTTTGGGTTGAGGTGTCTGACAGTCGCTTCTGTGCCCGTGTTCGCATGGGGCCTGGGAGGTGGAATGTGCCCATGTCACCCAGGTCAGACATGGCCGCGGTATGTCGGGCACAGATCACCACGGAGCAGCTGTGCTGTGCAGATCCACAGCCAGTGTCCCCTTGGCCGCACCTTGTGACACATGTCCCAGCAGCGCCATCCCCGCCTTGTGGAACGCTTATGTCCTTCCGAAAGTGCTGCAGGCGCCAGGTTAGCTACAGGCCACATGTGCCATTGTACGCAGTCATTGCACTGGTGTGTGATGTGTACAGGGGTACAATGAACACCCCTGATGTGGTTGCCATTCCATCCAGACCAGGAGGCCACAATGGAATGTCTTCACACCCACATTGCCATTGTGTGTGTTGACAGAGGTTGCCAACAGGTGTGGTAGCCATTACCCTGAACATGTCCACCATCTTTAATGGCGCATCACCTACATGTGACATTGGGACTAACATGTTCTTCACACTGGGTAGGGCTGCACCTTCTCTGGCATTTGTTAGCAGGCCATGGCTCTGGCACCAGTCAGCCATGTCTATGACGCCCTAGGTGGATGTACGTTAACATGGGGTGCTGGGTATGTCGGCCGGTGCGTAGTCATCTGCATACCTTGTCTGCTACAATCCCCCTATGATTGCATGCACATTGAAGGTCGGATGACATCTGGCAGGGTGCACAGGAGTGAGCCCTGTTGGCCTGCACTGGGTCCAGATATGAGTGTGACAAAGCACCTTCAGCACCAACCCTGTGTGGTGTGACCTCCAACCTGTGTGAGAAGCATCGGGTGACATATGTCCCCACATGTATGCTGGCGAGCCTTTACATGGGTCCCATGTGTAGTGTGCTCTGAACGCCCCACCAGGTCATGGTACTGTGTGCAAACCCACATATCCCCATCAATGGCCTTGGTGAACACTCCAGACTGGACGAGCAGGTTCGGGAGGCAGGATCCGCCTTGACTATGTAGTTGTGGGTATGTTCCGCATTGGCTGTACACCGCTATCTGTAACCA
This sequence comes from Protopterus annectens, assembly GCF_019279795.1. Classification (NCBI taxonomy): domain Eukaryota; kingdom Metazoa; phylum Chordata; order Ceratodontiformes; family Protopteridae; genus Protopterus; species Protopterus annectens. The sequence goes on along the minus strand of NC_056739.1, from coordinate 950,218,788 downwards.
TGACCACCTGTATGGACCTCCACACAGCTTTGCAGACAACACTTGTCAAGCCGATAGGGTGTGGCTGTTGACAGTCCATAGGAGCACTACCCTGGCATAGTGGGACCACAGATGCCATATGGCATCCATTGGGGACATAGCCCATAGTAAGGCTAACATGACACAGTGGTCGCATGTGTGGGCCGAGGGCCTCAAAGAGGATGGGTAGCACACAGCCAGGGAAACCATCGGTGCCCATTGCTGACGTGTCAAACGCCATAGAGATATGGGATCACCCCAGGCCATATGACATGTTTTGGAGGTTACACTCTGGTGGGATGGATATGTTCCCTGTTGGGGATGTATGCATGGAACATGTCCTGTGGTATGCAGACAATGTCTGTGGGTGCTGTGACTGTTGTACCATTCGGACCATTTCCAGGCAGGTCTGTGTGCCCCCAACCATGTCCTTACCACAGTTAGGGAAGGCCCTGTGGTTGTCTCATGTGCCCTCTGCAGTACCACTCCCACGAGCGGACCTGGATGTTGGTATGTGGGCCGGGATCGTGAGGCCGGTATGAATGGGTGATGGTTTCCCTGGTACTGTCATTGCCCTGCCATGTAGTAGCTCCAACTGTTGATGTACAGGTAGTCAGTGGCTGCGGTCCACCACACCATGTGCCTACCTGTGGTGGACAAGGTCCTGATGTCATCATGTTTGCCTGTTGCAGACATGCATGTGGGTGGTCGGGAAGGCATTCGGAAGGTCTTTTCCGGTCTGGCCTCTGTTCAACATTGGCATGGAGGACATGTAGGGTACCACACCGGTCATATGATGTGTGTGGTTTTCTGTGGAGAGGTCATCACTGAGGTCCCCATGCTGGTGTTGGTTACAGTGAGTGGATGACCAGTGGATCCACTATACGGTCTTGCATCACCATTGAGGGCTGTACATCCTGTGTGGGGCCTATCCTCACCATGCGTGATGGGCAGAACTGTCAGACATCCCCCCCCCTGGTATGTATGGTGCATGGCTGTTTAACAGTGGCCAGGTGTGTGAACACCTGGGACTGCTGGCGACTGTGTTGCGCCATGGGTAATGTTCCCAGGCTATGTATGGGTGGTTCATGTCACACAAACGGTGCTGTTGTGAGAGCATGCCCACTCACCAGTGTCCTCAGGACATCTGTGAAGGTATCCTGTGTTTGTGAGGGTTGTCTGTAGCATGCAACAAACTGTAGGCCAGTCCTACACATGGTTAATTGCACCTACATATTCCCCGCAGCAACAACAACGGCTGTGGCATGACCGGTTACTGTTGTGTGGCCGGACACACAGGATGGTCCGCGATTCCGCCACCCATGCCGCCGCACCATGTGTATGCATGTCTGATCTGTGCCGACTCTAAGTGTCTGAGCATGCCCAGTAGGCAGCTGTGTAGATAGACACACAGCACAGTGCACACCGCAGCCGACTGCAGTAATACCCCGGTGCATGCCTCTATCCCCACGCAACGGCCACGCCTGTGGCATGGCCAGGTTTCTGTTGTGTGGCTGGACACACACGACGGTCCACATTACGCCACCCATGCCGCCGCGAACATGTGTATGCATGTCTGCCCTGTGCCGAAGTCTAAGTGTCTGAGCATGCCCAGTATGCAGTGATGTACTGATCAGTAGTTACTTGTTATTCTCGACTGCAGCACTAACGCAGTTAGTGTACGGCTAATCTTGGGATGGTAACAGACTGCGGATCAAGCGACTCTGTCCTAACACCCGAGCGGGCGATTGCCTTTGCAAATGATACCACTCACGAGGGGTATGCTCTCCTGACAGCTTCTGCTCAGTAAACTCGGTAGCTGCTCTGTAAATGCTTCATACTGTAGTGTGTTCATGTAGATAGGCGTAGGTTCGCCCCCGCCCTTTCCGTGTGTGTGTGTGTGTGTGTGTGTGTGTGTGTGTGTGTGTGTGTGTGTGTGTGTTTCCATCTGCCTCTGCGACTGATTATGCTTTTAGACGCCCGCAACACATGCCTTGGCTATTGCCAACTATTGTCTTGGCGGCTGACGCCAGCAGCCTACAAGTATGCCTGTGACAGCTTCTGTTTAGCAAACTCGTAGCTGCTCTGTAAATGCTTCATACAGTAGTGTGTTCATGTAGATAGTCGAGGTTCGCCCCCGCCCCTTCCGTGGTGTGTGTGTGTGTGTTTCCAGCTGCCTCTGCGACTGATTATGCTTTTAGACGCCCGCAACACATGCCTTGGCTATTGCCAACTATTGTCTTATGCGGCTGACGCCAGCAGCCTACAAGTATGCCTGTGACAGCTTCTGTTTAGCAAACTCGTAGCTGCTCTGTAAATGCTTCATACAGTAGTGTGTTCATGTAGATAGTCGAGGTTCGCCCCCGCCCCTTCCGTAGCGTGTGTGTGTGTGTTTCCAGCTGCCTCTGCGACTGATTATGCTTTTAGACGCCCGCAACACATGCCTTGGCTATTGCCAACTATTGTCTTGGCGGCTGACGCCAGCAGCCTACAAGTATGCCTGTGACAGCTTCTGTTTAGCAAACTCGGTAGCTGCTCTGTAAATGCTTCATACAGTAGTGTGTTCATGTAGATAGTCGAGGTTCGCCCCCGCCCCTTCCGTGTGTGTGTGTGTGTGTGTTTCCAGCTGCCTCTGCGACTGATTATGCTTTTAGACGCCCGCAACACATGCCTTGGCTATTGCCAACTATTGTCTTGGCGGCTGACGCCAGCAGCCTACAAGTATGCCTGTGACAGCTTCTGTTTAGCAAACTCGGTAGCTGCTCTGTAAATGCTTCATACAGTAGTGTGTTCATGTAGATAGTCGTAGGTTCGCCCCCGCCCCTTCCGCGGTGTGTGTGTGTGTGTTTCCAGCTGCCTCTGCGACTGATTATGCTTTTAGACGCCCGCAACACATGCCTTGGCTATTGCCAACTATTGTCTTGGCGGCTGACGCCAGCAGCCTACAAGTATGCCTGTGACAGCGCCTGTTTAGCAAACTCGTAGCTGCTCTGTAAATGCTTCATACAGTAGTGTGTTCATGTAGATAGTCGAGGTTCGCCCCCGCCCTTCCGTGTGTGTGTGTGTGTGTGTTTCCAGCTGCCTCTGCGACTGATTATGCTTTTAGACGCCCGCAACACATGCCTTGGCTATTGCCAACTATTGTCTTGCGGGCTGACGCCAGCAGCCTACAAGTATGCCTGTGACAGCGCCTGTTTAGCAAACTCGGTAGCTGCTCTGTAAATGCTTCATACAGTAGTGTGTTCATGTAGATAGTCGAGGTTCGCCCCCGCCCCTTCCGTGTGTGTGTGTGTGTGTGTTTCCAGCTGCCTCTGCGACTGATTATGCTTTTAGACGCCCGCAACACATGCCTTGGCTATTGCCAACTATTGTCTTATGGCGGCTGACGCCAGCAGCCTACAAGTATGCCTGTGACAGCTTCTGTTTAGCAAACTCGGTAGCTGCTCTGTAAATGCTTCATACAGTAGTGTGTTCATGTAGATAGTCGTAGGTTCGCCCCCGCCCCTTCCGTGTGTGTGTGTGTGTGTGTTTCCAGCTGCCTCTGCGACTGATTATGCTTTTAGACGCCCGCAACACATGCCTTGGCTATTGCCAACTATTGTCTTGGCGGCTGACGCCAGCAGCCTACAAGTATGCCTGTGACAGCTTCTGTTTAGCAAACTCGTAGCTGCTCTGTAAATGCTTCATACAGTAGTGTGTTCATGTAGATAGTCGCCGGTTCGCCCCCGCCCCTTCCGTGTGTGTGTGTGTGTGTGTTTCCAGCTGCCTCTGCGACTGATTATGCTTTTAGACGCTCTGCAACACATGCCTTGGCTATTGCCAACTATTGTCTTGCGGGTGACGTCAGCAGCCTACATGTATGCCTCTGACAGCCACGCCAGTTAACTCGGTAGCTGCTGTGTAATTGATTCATACTGTACTGAGTTCATGTAAATAGGCGAGGTTCATCTCCGCCCCTTCCGTGTGTGTGTGTTTCCGCTGCTTTCACCATACATCTGAATAAGCAAATTGTTACAGTGTTCACAATCAACAGTGTGATATTTAAAATCATGTTAGGACTCACATTGTTGTTTGTGAACATTCGTAGACATAGCATATGTCCTGCACACGTTGTGGAAACAACGAAAACGCTGCATGTTTTCATGAACTGTTCAAATGTTACTAAGACTTGGGTTGTGTCGAACCACGGTGACTATTCTTGCTGCATGTTTCCGGTTTGTTTGTGTTGCATAGTACAATATCATGTAATACGGTGTTCATAGTATGCTTTCTGTGATGGTGACATGTGTGTGTTTCTGTTAGCAGTATCGCCTCTGCTTTCTATGCTGTGGCTACATCCCCATTGCTCGCATAGAAAGTGACAAATGGAAGTGTAAGGGTGGACATTTAAAGCCTGGATACTTCCATGTTATGTGTAAGTCTCACGGGGCCAACGGGTGATAGCGCATACATGTCTATGAAGTACCTTTGGATACCATATGCACCTGTCGTGGACTTAAATGTTTATGTTGACTGTTCCATCTACCTATGTGTGACATTGTTTGGGGCCATAGGGTGCCAGCAAGTCTTCCCTGTTCATTGGGTGTTTGCCATGTTGTATTGACATCAATCCTATTAATTCACCGAAGGATGTCTTTCTTTGGTGTCAACGCCATAGTTTGACCATCCTATGTCATTCCCAGCAGACGTGGAGATTGTGCCATTGGTATCTTTACACAGGTGACCCATCTGTTCCACTGTATGGAAGCCGCAGGATCCCCATAGATGTGCTGGCACATGGTGTGTTGTGTACGCCGTATCTGCCCAGCGGTCTTTCTTTGAATGGGGTGTGTGTACTGTACACCGTGATCTGTATTCCCTGGGTTATGCCTTGCAACAGCTGTGGATTCCCCAGGTTGGCAGCTATGGGTGCCATCTTGGCCGTGACGCTTGTCCATCCATGGGAACTGCCTACTGGACACTAGTATCGGGCTGTCAACATTTCACAGCTGCATTCTCCATTTCCGTGGATGATCGGTATTAGTATTGCGGAGTAACGATATGTTATGGCCACGCCCCGCGACACGGGCGGACGGTGAATCATCTGCCAATCCACACCGACACCCATATATGCATACCCACGATCCCATGTCTGCGACCGCCGACAGTACCCCTTGCACACCCTTCATGTGTGCAGGAATGGGATGTGGACGACGCGGTATGGATGCAGCAGCCTGGGGAGTCCTATTCATATGTCCTGCATTTCATGGACGGCTGTCATCACCCTTGAAGACACCTGTGGTGCACATATCTACCTGTGCCGTAGTAACGGCTGTCACCTCTTCCGTTCACACTATGTTGCTCACACTCACTTAAGGAGTAATATTTGGGTCCTGCAATGGACACCGATGTGCATATGTAAAGTTTAGGACATGTTGGACTGTGTCCATTCGCCAGTGGGTTTGACTGCCGCAGATGTTCCCCATTCCCGGATGTCTGTCCGCCTACCCATATTATGTAGTGCTACGTAACCCGTGGTCCTTCCACAATCTACCCATAGGGTGTTACTGTAGTCCTGCAGGTTGGCAACAGCTTTACATAATCCTCACAGGTACCATTGTGAACTATCCGCCACTGAATTGTCAGTATAACACAGCCGGTACATGTAGAACCTATGAATTCATGACAGTATGTCGGTTATGTGTGTGAACTCCATATTTTAGCTTATAGTATGGCCTTCCTACTTGACGCTGTTGGTGTGCCATTAATATGTGTTCCGCAGGTCGCAGGTATGTTCCGCCGAAAGTGGAGGCGGGTGATCCCCACTTACTGGATAGCACCTTCGCTCCTGTGTACGCTGGGATTCGCATCCCAGGATGGATGTCTCTGGCGTGTATGTACTGCTGTTTCCATCTTTATGTCCTGTGTCATGCCCTACTACGGCTGTGTGATTCCACCAGGCTTGCTACTATGGGTGCCATCTTGTCCGTGACGCTTGTCCATCCTTGGGAAATGCCTACTGGACACTGATGTAGGGCTGAACACATTTCACACATGCCTTTAGCATTACCCTATGGGTGCTTTTCATCCTTACTGGGGACTAAGGCACGCCCTGTACCCGCAGCCCTCCCACGGGCGGACAACGGATTATCAGCCAAACAACACCGAGACCCATTTTGCATACCCAGGATACCAGGGCTGCAACCCCCACGGCACGCATGACACATCCTTCATGTGTGCGAACTGGGATATGGACGCACATGTATGGACACGGCAGTCTGGGGACCTCTGTTCATATGTCCTGCATGTCATGGGCAGGTATCATCAACCTTAAACACGCTGGTGGTGCATATGTTCAGCGGTGCCGTAGTCACGGTATGTACTGGATTGGCTTTTTCTGGCGATACTGGCAAAACAGTCAGAATTTTTGGAGTCCTACAATGGACACCGATGTGCATTTGTAAAGTGTAGAACGGTTTGACTGTCCCCATCTGGCCAGTGGTATTGACTGCCGCTGTATGTTCCCAGTCGTGGATGTCTGCTTGACTACCCATCGCTTGTATGACATGGCCTATCTATATCCACGCATAGTATGCGAAATACAGCAAACCTTAAGGCCCTGCCCATCTTCATATACGTCATTATGGTACATATATCGGCTGAATCAGACACTGTCAAATACGTTAGACTCCACAGTGTTAGGATACTGAGCTCTCCCAACTACTAACATGGTGCACCGTCGGAGTACGGATGTCTTGACATAGCCGCCCCTAATTCACTTCCTTCAGAGTCGGTTTAAAGCTTAATTAATCAATAAACCTGCTCATAGTTAGGTGGACAGTGCTCCAAGTCTTGCTTATAACGCGACATATACATATCAGTGTTGCATGCCTTACTTCATGGAAACAATAATACGGCAACAATGTGTTAATATATCTACAATATTGGTAAATACAATCAGTATCCGGACACATAGTTGATAATTGGTGAGAGTGCACCTTAGAATGTAGTGTGTTGATCAGGTTATTGTATATCGATGTGTATATTAGTAGCATTACGATAACAAAGCATGGAATCAATAGGTACTATTTAAGCATATATTTCACAATTATGAATGTAAACGGTGGAGGAGACATCCGTGAACCTTCCCTGGTTCCACTGGATCACACACGCACACGCACACTCGCATGTCCGATTGTGGGTTACGCGACGCCGCATTACGCATATCCGTGATTCCGCTTATATATGTTTACAGTGTCTGTGTGGTTACGGTTTTATGCTACTTGTGACTATTCCGTAACATATGTCTGATCCGTTGACGGACGGTGCAGAAAGCACTTACAGCTTTATATATGTAACAGTCTTTGCAGCATGGACGCTTTTACGCACATCGCACATCTATATGTTCTATAGTCATAATTCCAACGCGACTGCAGTCACGCTTGACACTTACTGTGACCAGTGCACGCTAGCTGTTCGCTGTCATTAATATGCATACCCGCGGTACCTATGTACATTTACATATCACCCCCGCACACACGACGCCACAGGCATCCATTCCCCTGCTGGGAAAGGTGCGGTACTGCATGTTGAACATTCCTAATTCCCTCGCCATGGCCCAGGATGCATATGTCGCCACCACAGGGCTGTTCAGATGACAGCTGCTTATATCCCATATGCATACAGGCCTTCATTGTCAGGGTGTTGCTGTGGTGCTTTGGGTTTGGTCTTGTCCGCCCACTGTACGGGACCGCCCTGACCCTGTACGTAATGTTAGATGAGTCACATGGGCACGCTTTTGTCCGCGGTCCATGGTACCATGTCACGCCCCCAATTAGTCTTAACCGTGCCGCATTGTCCGTGTATCCGCTGTAGATCTCGCTATACTAATTGCACACGGTCTGATCGAATCCAACCTACTGCCATTACTAACCCTCCGTGATGTATGGGCTGTGTCGCAATATTACAAGGGTTTAACATTGCGCGACGACGCTCACTGAGCCACAGACATGTCCGCTGCTTTTTGGCCCGGTTCCGCTGTGCTACACACATTTAACATGGCGTAACAGGTTGAATAGCTCAGACACGAGGACATCGGGTTGTCCGCCGCTGTCTATTATTGAATGTCTCTGTGGAGTTTGTTTCACAAAGCCACACATTGTCGGCATTGTTAACGGACATCTCGCTGCAGTACGCCCGCGACCGACGCTGGTGACGTGATGTCTGCCTTTGGCCGCTTAACAGGCATTATGCTGTGCCATTATGTCTGGGGATATATGGTTTCCTTCCTTACGTAGATGATGTGCCATACTAGCAATGACCCTAGCGATGACCCGCCTGGGTGTGGGTACTGCTGTATTACCCACGGAAGAGTGGCCTTAGGGTAAGTGGTGACCTAGGCAGAGGTTGCCACCGATACGCCACCCGCTACCCTCCTGGTCTACCTACACCAAATAGAGTCTGGAAAGGTGCCCCGAGTAGAGCAACACCCTAGACGGCTACCTACTTGGCCTATGCCTAAGGCCGGCTATGTGTGTGGTCCCTTGGGCATCGGACTCGAACGCGGCACGCCTGCCGCTGGTATGTCCAGCATTACCCACATCCAGCCCCAAGGCAGTTAACACAACATCCATGGGTCCACATGGTGTCCCAGCTGTGCACTCCGGGAACTCTATGGGGAATTTAACCCACACTTCGGACAGCTGTGTAATCCTAGCCTCACCTCAGGATACGCATCTGAGTAGTAGCACAGGGCTTACTGTAGTCACACTCCACATAGATGGTGCCTCCACTGACCCTGGGTATTACCATACCATTAGTTTGACAAGCCTTATCTGCAAAGCCATGGAGATGGATCATAATGGGACACATAGATGAGGACATAGGGGACCCGTGATACTTTGGATACAACCCAGTTTAGCTTGGTCATAGTCAGATCATGCCCTTTACACGTGTTTCACTTTGTAGAATCAGTCACCAAGGCCATTGCTGAGGGTAAACCAGTCCATACAGCCTACCTCAACCCGCAGAGGCCGCCGACACAATACCCCTCGGGTATACTTGATAAACCCGCCATCTTGAATGTAAATCCATACATCGCCTCTATGGGTTGCAAACGGCTAGGTCACAGAACACACATGGCCATAGTTGCTGGCGCCATGTCATACTCACAGCCAGTCACAGGTGGTGTCCCATGGGGCTCAGTCCTGGGTCCACTATTTCCAGCATCTACGCTTCCAATGTACACGCACACAGGGGGGTTATGGGTGACAATGTTTGCATATGACTGCAAACCGGATGCCAAGGTCAGACACACATCTGACACAGATATCCTTCAGGAGTGCCTCACAGATGTGGATAAGTGGTACCAGAGACATGTCCTACAGCTAAATGCCAGGAAATGCATAGGCATACCCTTCGGGATGAACAAGGTTACCCCGAGCTACCATATAGGTGGCAGTCCACTGAACACGGAGGGGGTTACCAGTGATCTGGGGACACGGTTGTTGTTAACCGCTCGCTAGACACACATGTTGCTAACATAGTTGGGTAGACCTTCCACATTGGCCACATCATCATGAAGGGATTCACATCTAGATCAGGGAGGTCATTGTCCCCTTGTACTCATCACTCAATAGACCTATGATTGGGTACAATGCCCCGCTCAGAATGTATCTGACCCAACACCTGCAGCAGCTGGAAAGGCACCAACAGTTCTTCGACAAACGGATGCAGGGTCTCAGGTATATGTGTTATACTGACCGACTGAAAGGATTCCAGCTGTATACAGTTGCATACCACTTGCCCAGAGGTGACCCGTGCCTGGCATGCACGGCTAGGTCGAACCCAGATCTGATGACTATGCTTCACGAAATAAGGTAGATCCTCAGAACCACAAGGGCAGCTGACGACACCTTGACACTGTCATTAATCGAACGTGTTGTTGGGACGGATTCATCACCCAGACACTCACTGTGCTGCACAACCACATCCCAGTACATGTGAGGGCAAGCACCTCGCTGGCCTTCTGTTAGTATTTACACATGGATGTCTGATTGATTTATTTCTGTAACCTTGTAAATGAATGTTACATTAGCACATTGTGAATCTTTACATTTCGCTGGTCTATTTTACAGTACTCATATTCATACGGTTTATGTGTATATATTATGGTTCATTCATATTACTAGGTGTCTGCAGTTCTGTTAATATATTGGCACAATCCGTAGGGACATATACATGTAGCTTACACAGTCAGACATTTGGAAAACATTTTATGTTGGTTCATGTTTCATATATGTACATATATTTCCATTTTCCGATGAATACTGTACCTTCAAGCAATGTCTGTTGTCCTCACTGTGTGGGATGTGTAACCCAAGTAAGGTTTGTTCGCTTGTCTGCCTTTAAGGCATGTAATTAGTACCTAGCACATCTAATGTACCAACCAATTAATGCTTGTAAATGTAGTAGGTTGGACTACATTGTATGTAGTCTGAATAAGTCTGCTTATGAAGCAGACGACGTGTGCTCCAATAGACTATGGTGACTGCCTTTAATTCTTGGTGTGCTCTGGTTGGTCACTGACGGTCCCTACAGTACCTCGTCTTTGCTTTGGACTTCATCGGCTGGTTGTCTGTGTTTCTTGTATGGGGAATGTCAACTGTAGTCCCTATGTGTATGACTTGTGTAATGCTTTACTACGGCAGTGTAATTCCACCGGGTTTGCATTTATGTGTGCCATCTTAGTCATACGCTTGTCCATCCATGTGAATTGCCTACTATACACTGGTATGGGGCTGTACACATTTCACACCTGCATTTTGCATTCCCCGGAGTATGGTGTGCATTATTAGCGGAGAGTGACGATGTGTTACGACACGCCCCTCCCACGGGCGGACAAAGGATTGCCTGCAAAACAACACCGAGGCCAGATTCTACATACCCAGACTCCCTTGACTGCAACAGTGGACAGTACCCATTACACATCCTTCATGTGTGCTGCAGTGTGATGTGGACGCAGCTGTATGGACCCGATACCCTGGGTATTTCTGTGCATGTGTGCTGCAGTTCATGGACAGCTATCATCAACATTGAACACGCCATGCGCCTATGTGTACCTGTGACGTGGTGACGACAATTAGATCACATGAGTAATGCAGGAAGCTAGCAGGCATGCTCTGAACAGAATTTTGGGTCCTACAATGGACACCGATGTGCATATGTCAAGTTAGATGTTGCTGGACTGTGTCCACCTGCCCAGTGCTTTTCACTGCTGGTGTATGTTCCCAATCGCTGATGTCTGTTTGACTACCCATTCCACATGGTGCTACATAACCGCCATGCTAGTACTGTGAACAAATGACATACATCCAAAGATGGTGGTTACCAACTGCTTCATATAAACCTCAGACATCCCAATGGGACATATCCGCCACTATATTTCCAATATAACACCACCAGAACATGTTGCTTACCTATGCATTCATGTAACCATGTTGTCTTCGTGAGGTGGGAATGCCATAGTTTACACATCCCACGGACGCTGTGTGTGTGCCATTAGTATGTGTTCCACAGGTCGCACATCTGTTCCGCTGTACGGTAGTGGTGCTCCTCAGTCTGTTGCTGGCAGACTGAGTGCTGTGTACGCCGTGTTGGCACGAGAGTCCGCTCTGTATGTGGAATGTCAACTGTGGTCCCTATGTGTATTTCCTGTGTCATGCCTTACCGCTGCTATGTCATTTACCCGGTTTGCAGTTGTGGGTGCCATCCTGGCCATACGGGTGTCCATCCATGACAATTGCCTACTGGACACTAGTATAGGGCTGTACACATACCACACCTACATTTAGCATTCTCCGGAGTATGGTTTGCATTATTAGCGGAGAGTAAGGCAGGTGCTACGCGAGAAATCCCTCCCACAGGGCGGGTAGAAGGATTGCCTGCGAACAACACCGAAAGCACAGAGTCTACATACCCAGAATCCCTTGACCGCAACAATTGCCAGTACTCCATTACACATCCGGCCATGTGTGCGAAGTGTGATGTGGATGCAGTTCTATGGACCCGTACCCTGGGTATTTCTGTGCATCTGTGCTGCATTACATGGAGAGCTATCAGCAACATTAAACACGCTATGTGCATATGTGTACCTGTGACTACAATGAGTTCCGTTAGGTGATTAAATAAGGCGGAAGAGCTGTCTTTAGACAAATTTTTGGGTCCTACAATGGACACCACTGTGCATATGTAAAGTGTAGAGCTTGTCGGACTGTGTCCTTGTGAGCATTGGATTTCACTGATACTGTGTGTTCAGGAATCGCGGATGTCTGTTTGACTACCCATTCCACATGGTGCTACATAACCAGCTGATTTAGTACTGTGAACAATTGACATACATCCAAAGATGCTGGTTAACAACTGCTTCATATAAACCGCAGACATCCCAATGGGACATATCCACCACTGTATTTCCAATATAACACCACCGAACATGTTGCTTACCTATGCATTCATTTAACCATGTTGTCTTCATAGGTGGGAATGCCATAGCTTACATATCCTACTTGACGCTGTGTGTGTGCCATTAGTATGTGTTCCACAGGTCGCACATCTGTTCCGCTGTACGGTAGCGGTGCTCCTCAGTCTGTTGCTGGCAGACTGAGTGCTGTGTACGCCGGTGTTGGCACGAGAGTCCGCTCTGTATGTGGAATGTCAACTGTGGTCCCTATGTGTATTTCCTGTGTCATGCCTTACCGCTGCTATGTCATTTACCCGGTTTGCAGTTGTGGGTGCCATCCTGACATACGGGTGTCCATCCATGACAATTGCCTACTGGACACTAGTATAGGGCTGTACACATTCCACACCTACATTTAGCATTCTCCGGAGTATGTTTTGCATTATTAGCGGGAGTAAGGCAGGTGCTACGACACATCCCTCCCACAGGGCGGAGGAAGGATTGCCTGCGAAACAACACCGAAAGCACAGAGTCTACATACCCAGAATCCCTTGACCGCGACAATTGATAGTACTCCATTACACATCCGGCCTGTGTGCGGAAGTGTGATGTGGATGCAGTGCTATGGACCCGTACCCTGTGTATTTCTGTGCATCTGTGCTGCATTACAGGGACAGCTATCAGCAACATTAAACACGCTTATGTGCATATGTGTACCTGTGACGCCAATGAGTTCACTTAAGTGTTGAAAGAATGCGCATTCCTGTCTTTAGACAAATTTTTGGGTCCTACATTGGACACCACTGTGCATATGTAAAGTGTAGAGCTTGTCGGACTGTGTCCTTGTGAGCAGTGGGTTTCACTGATACTGTGTGTTCAGGAATCGCGGATGTCTGTTGGACTACCCATTCCACATGGTGCTACATAACCAGGTGATGTAGTACTGTGGACAAATTACATACATCCAACGATGCTGGTTAGCAAATGCTCAATTTAAACCGCAGACGTCCCAATGGGACATATCCGCCACTGTATTTCCACTATAACACCACCAGAACATGTTGCTTACCTATGCATTCATTTAACCATGTTGTCTTCATAGGTGGGAAAGCCATAGTTTACATATCCTACTTGACGCTGTGTGTGTGCCATTAGTATGTGTTCCACAGGTCGGACATCTGTTACGCTTGCACGGTAGCGGTGCTCCTCAGTCTGTTGCTGGCAGATTGAGTGCTGTGTACGCCGGTGTTGGCACGACGGTCCTGCTTTGTATGTGGAATGTCAACTGTAGTCCCTATGTGTATTTCCTGTGTTATGCCTTCCCGCTGCTATGTCATTTACCCGGTCTGCAGTTGTGGGTGCCATTCTGGCCATACGGGTGTCCATCCATGACAATTGCCTACTGGACAGTAGTATGGGGCTGTACACATTACACACCTACATTTAGCATTCTCCGGAGTATGGTTTGCATTATTAGCGGAGACTGAGGCAGGTGATACGACACATCCTCCCACGGGCGGAGAAAGTATTGCCTGCGAAACGACGCCGAGGGCAGAGTCTACATACCCAGAATGGCTTGACTGGAACAATTGACAGTACCCATTACAGATCGGCCATGTGTGCGGAGGTGTGATGTGGATGCAGTTGTATGGACCCGGTACCCTGGGTATGTCTGTGCATCTGTGCTGCATTACATGGACAGCTATCAGCAACATTAAACACGCTTGCGGTGCATATGTGTACCTGTGTCGACAATGAGTTCAGGTACGCGTTGGAATAACACATTATTCGATTCTTTCCACAAGTTTGGGTCCTACAATGGACACCACTGTGCATATGTAAAGTGTAGAGCTTGTCGGACTGTGTCCTTGTGAGCAGTGGGTTTCACTGATGCTGTGTGTTCAGCAATTGTGTATGTGTGCTTGACTACCCATACTGTGTTGTGCTACAGGAACCATGTCTTCCGACACCAGAAACCAATGCTATACATCCATTGTTGCAGGTTAACAACCACTTTCATACCATACCCAGAGGTCACGATTGGGTGGTATTGCCACTTTATTATCGGAACAACACCCCCAGACTGTGTACATCATGGGAACTTTAGGCCAGTCTTACCGCCATTTCCAATTGTAATTGGCAGACACATGTCAATACATGTATGATAACACATATTGTCATGCAGAAGTTGATCTATGTTATTTGGACATTGGCTTCTGCTTTTGGCATCCGCTGCTGTGAGTGTTGCCAGTTAACATACACATTGCTTGCTCAGAGGCAGACTACACACTACTGCGCAGTACTGTGGTCTCCTTTAAGGACCCTGAGCCAGTGGTCAATGGTACAGCAGCCACTGCATAAATCACATTTGCCATCTACCAGTACCTACAGGACTGCATGAGCCAGTCATTCACTTACCCAACTGTGGTTCACTGTACCAATGCCAAGCATCCAGTGTGGTGTACCCCAGCCATACACAAAATGTACAACACGAGGAGGTGGCTACTACAAGGTGGAGCAGACACCTTGTGAGGTGTGACACCCTTGGTCATCATATGTGTAGACTTACACACTGTCATGAAATAGTCCAGGGCACATTCCACAGATATACCTACATGGACCTGGCTAACAATCATACCACCTTCAGTTGCTATGCTGGACACCTGGGAGCTCAGTCCCACATATGCTCTGACTGGGTTCACATAGAGGTGGGGTTTACTCAACATACACACATTGCCAACATACAGGCTGACAAGTCCAGTGAGGACATCTCCACACCCTCCCCACACATGAGGAGATGTGTGTACCACTGGTTTGTGGTCACCTAATGTTCTGTGACACACAGGTGGGACATGCTCTCTCCAGGGTAGTGGACATAGCATCGATGAGACCAGCTGGTGACCCCGCTGTGTACTCCACTATCTCGGTTATGAATTAGACCCACAGTTAGGACAGCTATTTCTTTGTAGCCTCACCTCAGGTAGGGTACCCAGGTTGTGTCACATGGCAACTGTAGTCCCACGACAGAAGGCCAATACCTCCACTGAGGCTGGTTATTACTGTCCCATTACCCTGAGGAGAACTATCTGCAAAGACATGGGGAGGGATCATACTGTGGCTCGCACCTGACTGCATAGGGGACATACTTACTTTGCCTCACACACGGTTTGTCTTGTTCAGGGGCTGTTCATGCCTTTAAAGCATGGTTGACATTTTCAGGACAGTCGCCGAGGCCACTGATGGGGGTGTTGCAGTCCATACAGCCTACCTCAACCTGGCAAAGCCCTTCATCACATTACCCCTCAGGTATCGCTGATAAACCCATTGGCTGGGATGTGAACACGCACATCACAGAATGTGTTGTAAACTGTCTATGTGACACAACCCACACGGTCATAGTTGCTGGCAGCATATCAGACCTACTGCCTGTCAGAAGTGGTGTCCCATGGGGCCCTTCCATGTGTGCACTCCTGTCATACACCTACATCTTCATGGTACAGGCACACACAGGGGTGCTATGGGCAACAGTGTTTGTAGATGACTGCAAAACAGGTGCCATAGTGGGACAGACATCTGACACAGATATCCTTCGAAGGGGCCTCCCAGGTATGCATATCTGCTGTCAGGGACATGTCCCACAGCTAAATGCAACGCCATGCAACATCATACCTGTGGAGAAGTACTAGGTCACCCCTGTCCAGCATATAGGTGGCTGTCCACTCAGCACAGGGGTGTTTACCAGGAATCAGGGGACAGTGTTGGACGGTCACCATTCATTCCACACACACGTTGCTATCGTGGTTGTGTGGGTCTTCTACATTGCCCACCTGTTGGTGCAGGGATTCACATCTACATCAGGCTAGGTCATTGTTCCCTTGTACCCATTACGTGTTACACCTATGATCTACTACGCTGCCCCATTCAGACTGTGTCTGACCATACACCTACAGCAGCTGGGAAGCCCACATAGGTTGATCGTTGTACAGATGCAGGATGACACCATTTTGTGTAATGCTGCCCCACATGTAGGACCCCTGCCACATCATGTCACATACCTGCTGTTTGGTGTTGACCTGTGCCTGACATACAAGGCCATGTCAACCCATATGTCATGTGTATGCTTCACCTACTGTATCCGCGATCCCTCAGAATCACTAGGGCAGGTGACATTTACCTTGTCACGGTCATTCATGGATGTGTTTGGGTGACACATATATCACCCAGACAATCATTATGCTGTGGATCTACATCACAGTACATGTGAGACAGACATCCTTCCTAGCCTTGTTCGCAGCTATGTTGTCCATTGGATGGAGAATTGCAGGTATAGGCCAGGGATTACATCATTATCACTGCTTGACGGAGATACAGCAATATCATGGGTATTTCATCTGAGGCACAGAAGGTTGGCAAAGTCATCCTAACTATGGTGTAGTATTATGGCTGGGCCTGGGACGATGGCCTACCCTGTACCTATGGCCGTGTGAACCTATATTCATAGTTTGTCACATGTACAATTGTCTATCCACTATAGTCTTTCGCCACTGTATATTTCTGTGGCACATGATTGTCCTCTGTATTACATGCAGGTATGCTGTGTACGTTGCACATACGCCACAGTTGATGACAGTGTATCTGTGTCCCTAACACTGTGATACTGAGGACTACCACACATCCTTCACAGCATTACATGCATATGTCCATTCTATTCTTCTTTGGCCTATGGGGTGTTAAGGCAAACATTACTCAAGTCCCTGTTTGTGCATGCTTCATGTTGGTGTTTGACCAGGCTCCGCTGCAGTCATGTGTTGGACAGTAGTGTGTCTGTGTGTTTGCCATGTGTTTTTATTGCCAGTACATCTGTGGGAGGTGTAGTTGGCACATGTTCCTCTTTGCAGGGACACCCATCCTGGTGTTTGTGTCATGCATCTGCACTTGGCACGCGCCACATGTCCTGTACTATTCCCACAGTCGTATGCCTTCATGCACTACTACTGCGTGTTACTGGCTGTGTGTATGTGGTACACATGGACATTGTGATGTTTGTCTTGACCTATTCCAATGCTAGAACGTAAACATCTGTCAATTAAGTCTTTTAAATCAAACTGTAACACTCATTCGTATTTTCAACATGACACTCATTAACACAGGAAGCTGGGATTAATAACATTTTATTGCTGTGCAGCAGGAGGCAAAGGAGTATGCAGTCAAAGTTTAGACATTTGTTCAACTCTATACATGTTACATCTGTATGAGCATTCTGTATACTATCATCCTTTGCACACATTAATGATGTTGTCAGTCACAAGGCATTTACATTGCTAGAGTACAGAACATTGTATTCCTACAACAGTGCTCAGGTAATGCTTATTACATGTTTTCCCATGAGGATAGCCCAACCTTGCAAGCCACATATTCAGTTAGACTGTACTTTGGTAAGTTCTGCTCTGACACGGTTCCAACACTGTTCATATTCAGTCCTCACCCGTGTCCTACTAGGTTCCTGTGTCTCTCTGCTGAGCAGCTGTACTCTGTGTTACAGCTCACAAGCCTATCCTCCTCAGTAGAGGGATGACAGATATACCTGTACATACATGTATTATTCTCTGACCGAGCAGATGACTAATGCTGACTGACATACACCTGCTGCACTGGTTACTGCTAGGGTTAGGGTTCAATCACACTGCAGCTACACTACAAGCAATTACATGCATGAGAAGCTGTACTGCTATATTGTCAGGTAGAATAATATGCATTATACACTATTAGCTTCTAAATTTGCACGCCATATTATGTTTAAATATGTATTTTGCTAACATTCTCCCTCCTTTGATTGCTTCTACTCTATCCAGAGACATATACAACATTATTTCATTCCCTGGCGTCTTCCTCTGTGGAACGGTTAACTAGGCAAGTAATTTGATGTACATTGCAAGTAGGATTGCATTTTCTATTGACAAATACCACTACAGGCCTTGATACATGCTCTCGCGTACAGGTATGTTGCCAGAGTCCCTGACTAATACTTACATGCACAGTATCCCGCGACTAGACACATGCTCCCAATATGAGCAGAACAACACAAATGGCAATCATGATATTCAGTATGACTGACCCCATCCACCCAATGGTTTGTGGAAATGGTTCGGCAGTGGGTTTGGGCCTGGTTCCGCCATGGATGACACCTGCTATATTACCTGTAGGTGGGTCTTGCTTTTGGTCTCTTCATGTGGTACTTGGACACAGCGATCTTCTTCAGTAAGCGCCAAGACGCACTCAATTCTCAGCGCCACGGTGCAGTCGCACTATTACATTTTGTGACACAACAGTTCTCATTGCATCCAGTTCATCAGTCACATGTTCAGGAGCTGAAGTCACATTCATCCTTCCTCCGACAGTTTTTGATAACTTCCTCTGTTCCCTGATTGATTTCACTACTCCAGAAGCTGGGGGTGTTCCAGCCCATGTTGTGACGCTGTCACTGAAGTCCATATGAATCGGTATTCCTTTATCTCTTGCAGAGGACTGACATGTCAGAACAGCTTCCATTTCACCCACTGGCTTAGTAGGTGTCTCGACTGTGTTCCCAGTTCTTTCAGCTATATGTGTTATAGTTCGCTTCGCACCCACAGGCAATTGTACAGTATGTCATGTGACTGGAGCCAGATAACCCAAATAACAACTGCCGGACCAATTCCCAGGTAACCATTGCTATGCTTATTTCCCACAAACAACATTACTATATTCTACTTTATTACTGATGCGGGTTACCTCTGCATGTAACAAATTCCTGTCTCAACAGAGGACTGTTTTACAATTCAGGATGTTTCTGCACATCCTTCAACATTGTTCTCATGATGTTTCAATACAAATTAGGAATGGTGCTACAAGTAGTACTGTGATCTTTGGCTGTTATATGACATTCGTAAGACACAGTTATGTTACAAATACTCCCACCAACTGAAACTGTACCATGTTTATGATAACATACAATTCCTTTTTGTGTAACAGGTAAGTACATTGCCACGTTGTCCTGTGATCTCACAGAACCTGTATCAAAGTGTAGATATTCACAAGTCTCAATCTATCCCCGAGGGGACAACATGCATCGGAAGTCCTCCATATGATGTAGGTATGGCAGTACAAACACAGCAATTTCATGTGTTCCTAGTCTCTATATGCACGCTGTTCATGCCTAGGTATCTGTTGAAGTGTGGAAGACACTCTGTGGCCAGTTCATCACGTATCAGTATTTGTATCCGTAGTTATATGCAGGTAAGGTCCCGAAATTGTAACGTAAACACAAACATGGTTAATAGGTGTATAATCATTAGGACAGCAAACATAAATGTCTTTGGGGTTGCTTTGTATTGTTATACAGTCTTCGCCGGTGATTCGGCTCTTTGGTATATCAGCTACAAGATGTCAATCAGACTTGATATCCTTTACCAGTTTGAGAAATGTGAGCTGGACCCAGGACGACCTCTCTGCAAACTTTACTGCGGTAGGCGCTGCCAACAGTACCCGTACAGACATTCGCGACTGTCCACTTGGCAATAATGTTCTTTGGATAACAGTGACATACACACAGGATACTGGTGTCAGCTATGCTTCCGCCTTCGCTTGCTCTTATCTGTAACAGACTTTAACTGAAGAACACTGTTACTAGTTAACAATCCTCTCATGTCACCTACTACTGAGTCATCGACCGCTCTGCAGGCATGACAGCTTTCCACTCTGGCACATGATATGCCATTCCACATACTACTTCGAAGTGGGTGCAGCACTTTACATTTGGAACTGTTGTCATGCTCAGCAATGCTAGAGGTGGACAGCTCATGTAACTCGCCTGGATGTCACCCACCAAACTCCTCTACTTATTTCTCGATCCCATTCTACGGCGGCAGCAGTCGTGCTGAGTGTGGGTTGTACATGCAATTGACATTCATGGTAATATGAAGTAATCCCCCAGGTAGCGTGATTGTCTGGTTAACTACATGTGTTCTATTGTCACTGTAGCTTCTTTACAGCATGCCAGATCTAGGGATACTTAATTTTACTGGCACCTTTGCCACTGCTGCTGCATCCGGATTACTGGTTGGGAATGCTTCTACCCATTTTGATTATATATATGTGTAATCGCTAAACAGTATTTGTTCCCTTCACATTGATGCAGATGTATGAATTCCATACAAATAGTACGGAACGGTTAGGGTGGTGTGGGTAAACTCACTCCCTTCGGTTTAAATACTCCCTGTGCATGATATCTACGGCAAACGTGACACGCTGCTGATGAGGTTTGTATGTGGTTCATAATTCCGTATGTTAGGGGTATTCTGTTAACCAAATGTACCATCCCCCCTGTTGAGACATGTCTCTACCCATGGCTCCACAAAGCCGCATATCTGAATATATTAGACGCTAATATTGGCTTTATCACTGTGGATATGTGCAGTCCGTGTGCAAGGATTGCTCCCCGTCATAACCACGAGGGCTTTCCTGCTTTCGTAGTTGCTGTTTGCATTGTTTGTACAGTTTCTACATCTAAACAGTCTGAGGTTTGTCATTCCTCATTCACACAGACACTTTCCAACTGTGACGCTGCTTGTTTTGCAGGTGCATGAGCTCATGCCTCAACTTTCCTACTGTTATCCTGTTGCTTTCTATGCCCTGCACATTTACAATTACCTACTTCAGTGGGTAACTGCATGTAGTCTAATGCATTCAGGTTCAGATGCATGATTAATCGATTTACCGGTGGATGTTATCATTCCCCTATTCTTCCACTGCTGCTCATAAACATGCACTGCACAGACAACAGAATGACTATTGGGACATATGTCCACACATCATTTTTCCGCTACAGTACAAGCACGTGTTAAAGCTATCTATTCTGCTGCTTGAGCAGACACGCTATGCTGCAGGGTTTGGCCGTCTACAATGTCATTATCAATAACTACTGCATAAACTACTTCATTCATTCCTGTAGGACTCTGTCTACATGATCCGCATTACATTAACTGTCACCTCTGCATCATCTAAGGGTATACCAGTGTTATCATGTCTGTGTGTAGTTATTTAATCCATATCGTATAGGCAACTGTGTGGTGTGCCATACACAGGTGTCAGACGTGACGCTGATAGGTTTCATGTTGTACAACGCTCAATCACCATGTGAGGTTGACTCAGTGGTATGGTCAGACATGACAAATGTCTAGCACGAGTCAGGAATTCTATCTTCTCTTGCAGCGGATTGATCGCAACTGCATGACACATTCTCACAGTGAGAGGGTGGTGTAGTAACATTACGGCCGGGCCTGTACTGCCATGGGTGCTACAACAACTGCTCTGTACACAATGTGGCACTGACCATGCCACAGTGTCCAACTGCAGTGAGTAGTCAGCTATTTAGCGCTGCTTACTTCCCCTGTTGTTGCATCAAGACTGACGCCATATATCTCCGCTTACAATCTACGGTCTGACAACATGTGTTATGATTATTCACGAGACCTACTACAGCTGTTGAGGCTATCAATCGCTCTAGTCTGCATAACACTGTTTCTGCTACTGTAATCCGTGTACTATGTGTTGTGCTGCCATAAGTGTATTAAAGGTTAAGGCAAACAATACAGCCGGATTCCACAGCATTGTTTGGTATCCAGATTTAACATGTGTTAGTCGGGCCAGACACCTACATCATTCCCTTCTTGTTAGTTGGCTTGGGTGCTTATTATATTGCTACCTTACTATCGGCATGTGATGTTCTACCCTACTTGGTAATTGACCTGTATTCTCTGTAGTTGCAATTTATGCTTGCTTACTTTATGTCCCTGTTCTGCTGATAATCTCATTAATGCTATTGTATCTTCCTTACATTGCTGCTGGGTAGGGGCCGCAAGCAGAATATCATCCAATTAAAGTGGAGCTTGACTGGCCCCGGTGGAGTTGACACCGAATGTAGCTGGCCATCCCCTGTGAGAATATCGCTGTACTTTCACAGTAGCCCCGCTGATAGCCGGGTATGGCTGTATCTGTCACCCTGACTGTACAAGCAAAGCAATACGGACTATGTGGATGTATAGGTATTGCAAAGTAAGCATAGCTTATATGTACCACGGTAAGATACTTCTGTGGCATGTTCATAGCATTGAATATAGTGTGTGGGTCTGGCACCAACGCTACCCTACGATTCTTACATGATTTACAGCTTATACATACTGTACCATCCGCCATTCCCTTTGGTTTCAGATCAGGAGATACAGGGTATTGCATGGTGAATAGCGATTACTTTGTGGATGGGGAATTCTCTATGACTTTGCAGATATCTTCTGGTGTCCACGGTCTATACGCCACGGGGTTGGGTCCTGGCCTTCCTGTCCTGCCTGATGGTTCGGTACTTCAATTAATTGACAGATATCCTCACTCTGTTTTAGTACTGTGTTCTTACCGGGTGTCCCTAGGTATGTTACGGGTTCGGGATGTGCTTTCATTAGCTTCTCTTACATTTGATCTTTGTGTTACCTCTGTTGCCACAGGATAACGTGGGGATTCAGCCTGCCCTCCCGCTTTAATATCCTGCATGTGGTATCTGCGTGGTAGGGTGTTGTGGGGGGGGGGGCGATCGGTACTACTGTATTATGATCTTCTCTGTGTATGTATGATGCTTAGCCATTTGTAGTGTTCTATTCCCTTCGGTACACTACCTCAGTCCACCGATGTGCATGACGGATACCCAATTGTCGCTGTTTTGTCGCCTGCACATCTTAGGGCT
Organism: Protopterus annectens; assembly: GCF_019279795.1. Taxonomy (NCBI): domain Eukaryota; kingdom Metazoa; phylum Chordata; order Ceratodontiformes; family Protopteridae; genus Protopterus; species Protopterus annectens. Next base: position 950,195,560 of record NC_056739.1, on the reverse strand, counting down.
GCCACCTTTTCCAATGCACAATGTGGGACATTAGTGTTCGAACGGTAATTTGCCTGGGAAATGCATACCCACGGCCAGTACATACGACAGGTATTCACGCTTTGCCAGGAGAGCTTAACAATTGTTGTAGCATTTCAGTTGCTTATTCTGTTTATTATTATATTTTGCTGTTCCACATACAAATTTACTGTTTTATGCTACCATTTTGATATATATCTGGGAAATGTTTGTCCTGAGATATCAGGACATTTGACATTTGTTCGGTTTATTTACAGGACACGGCTGGCCAGAGAGGGCATATCCCTCTCAGGGTGGAACAGGTGTTTACCTTGGAACATATGCATCAAATTTTCAGGGATTACAATGTTTCAGTAACGATATGTTGCCTAATATACCATCAATGTCATATTTATTAGCCCATTTTGCTGCGTAACTCACATTATGTGCTCTCTGCGATTGCATATTCTTCACGTCACCCGCCAAACGCGGATCACATGATCTGTTGCTTCAATAATCTCCCATATCCTCTACACGACTGCTACGTACTCTTCTGTCATAACAGGTGTCTGCTTCCCTGTATCCACTGTAGTGTCTATAATCACTATTTACTCTGCTGTGTGTTCCGCTGACCTATGTTCAGATTTAACAGTATGTGGGTAGGTCTTCGACCCGATATCACTACTGTTAACAGAAACACAATGTAGTCTGGTCCCTGATCTACAATAGACACAAAAAGGCAGACACTCCTTACCTGGGCCTCCTGTTTAAGGCTGCACCTTTTTCTTCTTGGGATCCAGTTTTCCGCTTTTCAGCCACAGATCAGACAGTAAACAGCCTCTTTACACACAACAATTCAGTCGGAGGTCTTTTCATTCAAGAAGAACCATTTCTGCATATTCTCCAGCCGCATATGTCTAACCAGCCATGCACTCTGACCTGTAGCTTACCAAGGGAATTCGGATTACAAGGATCACAATGTGAAATAAGTTGTTAAAACCAGACTGTAGTTATCAGTAGGCTTTTCTAAGTGACAGCCGATAACACAGGAGGCTCGGGTTCAGAAAGTTTTAGTAGTGTACACAGGCAGGCTAAATAATATACAGTCCAAGTATGTGAGTTTTGTCTGACTCTATACAGTAAGCAGTTTCTTTATATAGTGTTTACAATCAGCTTTTGCCCACCTTACTGACGTGGTCGGTCACAGGGCATTTCCATCACTATGGTCCGCAATAGTCTATACATACGGGTGCTGGGGTCGTGCTCTTAACTTGTTTTCTCATGGGAATAACACAGCCTTGCAAGGCACCTTGTACATTACAGTATCCTTTTGTGATTGTAGCTGTTTCAAGGACCCTAGACTGTTACGCATACAGTGGACAGTTAATTTCTTAATACGCTGCTTTGTCTCTCTGGTAGGAGTTGTACTGCTATCTTCGATAGAGCTCACAAGGCCATCCTCCTCTGGGGAAGGAGTGCTGTTATGCATGTACATACATTTATTGTTCTGTAACCCAGCAAATAATTAATGATGACAGACATGAGCCTGCTGTACTGCTTACTGCCAGGTTCAGAATTCCATCACAGTACAGCTTAGCTTCACCAATTACATGCAGGCTTAGTTCTACTGCCATATTGTACGGTACAATTCAATACATTATATAGTATTTCGAGTGTAAACTGGAACTTCATATGTGTTTCTATATATTTTACTTAACAACATCCATCCGCCATATGCATGTTGTTCCGCCCTTTACCTTGACCGTGTGTATTTGTCCGTCCAGCTACGCTTAATGTCCACATGTGATGTCCCAGTTTCCCTTCTTTGCCTGTAGCACCCTGTTAGGACGCCCTGTTTGTTAGGCACCTGTTCCGCTTATATGTGATCGACTTCACAGCAAAGATAATCATCGATGCGGTGGTCCAACGACCCGACTTGTCCACATGTGTACAGTTATGTGCACCGGGTCGTATGCAAACCTAGATGGTTTGGACGGGTACATACTACATGCCGGATGTACACATTCTGCTGACACATTCACATGCAGCCATTTACATATCTGTACCCGCGTGGGTTGGGGACATGTGGGTAATGATTTGCCCGCTGTGGCATTGCCTAACACAAACATCTTAACACAGTTCAGGTATGCACATTGTGTGTGGTTGTATAGCTGCACACGGATGCTAGCAGGTTTGGGTGCAGGGGTATACATGGGTGTGACTGACATGTACAATGAGGCTATTGTGTGGTACATCCGAATGCATGGGTTCTGCTTCTGGATATTACACTTCATCATACACCATCCAGTGTATGCAACAGAGACGTTGCTGGGTCTGGGATATGTTGCTATGCACATGTTTGCCTGTGTTTGAGGTATCTTGCTTCCTTACTGTTGTTATGTCAGCACAGCTACCCGGCTATGTACTGTCACTACTGCTTGTGACCATTATGGTTGGCACCTTTTCCAATGCCCATAGTGGGGCATGTTATGTGGGCACTTCGAAATTTGCAGGACTACACATACTCAGGGCTAGTGCAGTTGACAGAACTTCACTTGTTTGCCATACTATGAGCTTATTCTGTAAGCCTTTGGGTTCCTTATTTATTTTCTTATGCCATGTCTGTGTTCCATATCGTAATGTATATGTTTTATGCTACTATTTACATGTATATTGCGGGAATTTGCGTGGCAGGGGATCGGAGGTCATTTTCCATTTTTACGATTGTTGCAGGGACACGACTGTCCAATCAGGGACTGTCCATGGCACATTGGGACAGCAGGTAACCCTGGTGACCATGCCCATGTCGCTACTGGGGTTTCCACCTTTTCCATTTTCCGATCTGGGATATTTCCGGCACTCACATCTGACTTTACAGGCCGACACATACAAACGGTCACTATATAGCATGGAAATTCACTTGCTTGCCTAAATAATATGCTTATTATTGTGGCAATTTCCTTGCTTATTCTGTTTTTTGTCATTTAGGTATTTCTGTTACAGAAATAACCAATTCGTGCTACCATTACATTAAATACGGGATATCATTGTGCCCTCCAACCGTGGCAGACCCGCCATTTCTAATACGCTTTTTCGGGACACAACTGTCCATGGAGTGACTGCCCCAACCAAAGTGGGACAGGTGGTGACCTTAGTCGCTGCTCCTATGTCGGTGCGGCGCGCTGACATGCGGCTGTACACCTTCTCTGAGTGTAAACACTGACAGTGCATTGCGGGACTAACGCGGTCTTATGCGATCCTTTACTCCTTGGACGGGTACACTTATGCCTTCGTGGCTTCTATTTGCTTCTCCATTAATTTGGGACGGGGACTATGTTGCATACTGTACATGCGTTTCATTCTGCACAGGACCTGGCTGCTGCCATTACTATTGTGGGCGGACCATGGCTGTCAGCACATTAGGTTGCTCACCTCATGCTGGCTTAGACACGCCTCCAGACGCATCCTACCTGGGCTCGCCACGCACACTACGCGACGGTCTGTGATTCCGGTGCACTCTCATTATTATGTATATGGCGCTACTGCGCCGGATATTCCATGCACCGCCGGCGCAGGCCTTACGCCGGCCTTGCGCCGAGCTTCATGAATCCCGGGGTCTGTTGTCTATTCATACAGGATTCTATTAATACAAGTTCCTTTATTATTTATGTTTAAAAATTCTGATATGAATTTAACGTTGATATCCTTAAATACTAATGGCTTAAACAACCCATATAAGAGAGCTAACCTACTAAGGCATCTTAAATTAAACAAAGCTCAAGTAGTTTTCTCCAAGAGACACACTAAAATAAATGACACATTTATGTGGGACCTTAAGGAATACACAATACTTGCTCAATCTTCTTATAAAATTAAGACCAGAGGAGTAACAATTCTCTGGAAAAAGACTTTCTTAAATCCACAAATTATTTACAAACCTGTAGATAATGATGGACTCATGGCCTTAGTAACATTTAAGTTTAACAGCAGAATTTGGACCCTGGTTAAATTATACTGGCTACCGGGTATGGGGGTTGGACTAGCTAAAAAACACTTAGACTTTATTACAACTACTTCTAAAGGTAATATTATACTGGGGGTGATTTAAATTGTATCACAGATATTACAGAAACTATCAGTAGGAGATCTCCTAGACTATTGTCCTCATCCAGTTAAAAAAGTGGACAGAAATGTTTAAATTAAATTACACCTTTAATGCTTTGGGACCAAATTCTTTACAATTCTCACACCAGGACTATAGCCATGGTACCCAAACTAGAATAGATAAAATTTATATCTCACAGGATCTTTATTGTAAAAGCTTGAATTTTTCAATACAACCTTGTCCCTTTTCAGATCATAATTCCCTGTTGTTAACAATACACTTGGAATTCAATCAATCAGTTATTACTTCAAGGATTCCTATATATATATATATATATATATATATATATATATATATATATATATATAGCAAAAATTAAAGACTTTAAATCTTGGATATCTTCTACACTTCAACTTTTCTTAGAGATTAATTATAAACCTGAAGGAAACACAATTATAGTTTGGGATTCTCCTAAGGCCTATCTCTATGGTAAAACCATTAGCTGGTACAAAAATAAAATTACCGCTACTCCAAAATCAAATATTATCTCTTAAATCTAATAAGAACTTAATTGCTACAGACAATAAGAAGAAAATAGAGGAAGCAAATAAGAAATACAATGAAATATTATCCCATAAAACTAATTTAGCTATGGAAAAACTGAAATTAAATTATTATGCTACATCTCCTAAGCATCTTCACAACCTATCTATGAAAGTTAAGATACAATCAAAAATTAATAACATTGATAGTATTTTTCAGGAAGGGAAAAGGAAAAAAGTCTCAGACATAAGGGACATTCTGGGGGCATTTAATTATCATTATGCATAGCATCATAATGAATGTGAGAAGTTAGAAAATATAGTTCCCAACATAACAAGAATTCCTAAGGAACTTAATTTAGATCTACAAAAACCTAATTCTCAAAAGGAAATTATACATGGGATTAAAGGAAGTAAGTCTAATAAAGCACCTGGAATAGATGGCTTAATTATCAAAATTTATCAATTGTTCCCTTTTTCTATAATCTCTCTCCTACATAAAACCTTTCTTGAAGTTCAAACATCAGCAAATATTCCTCCTTCTTGGAGATATTTTCTAATTTCCCCTATATTAAAAGAGAATAAGGACCCTAATCCTTGCAACTCATGTAGACCAATTTCTTTGTTGAATAATGATCATAAACTATTTATGTCAATTACGGTCAATAGATTGAAAATACCCATATCTAAAATAATTAATGAAGACCAAACTGGTTTCATATATAACAGGCATACACAGGATAATATTAAAAGAGTATTAACACTGAAAGATTACCTCAATAGAGGAAACCATGAAGCATTGATAATAGGTCTAGATATTCAAAAGGCCTTTGACTCCTTAAATTGGGATAATTTATTTAAAGTCTTACAGTTATTTGAGTTCCCCCCTTTGTATAACAATGATAAAGGAAATCTATGAAAATAATCTAGCATATGTCAAATTAGGTCCCTTTACTTCCAAAGCAATCCATATCACTAGAGGTACCAGACAAGGATGTCCCATGTCTCTTATACTGTTTGCTCTGGCCATATAAATACTTGCCATTTTAATACATAATAACCCAAAAATAAGAGGTATAAATATATAAGACCAACATATATCTAAAATAATGATGTTTGCTGATGACATCTTACTTACCTTAGTGTTAGGTGATGTGGATATAGTAACAACAATTTTCCAAAAACTCTCAGGACTCTACTTCAACAAATCTAAATAATAATATTTATTATTAAATAAAAAGGAACATGCAGGTTCCAGTTAATCATATTATTGGAAACCAAGTTTCAACTCTAGACTATTTAGGAATAGCCTTAGGTAAGAATATACCTTACAGCTTAACTATGCTAAAGCCATAGACTTAATCAACAGATTGATAAGCAAATGGAATACATTGTTTATAACATTTGATGATAGGTTACAACTGATAAAAATGGTTTTGTTACCTAAAATGTTATATATAGTTATATATAGCACAAGCCATTATACTTCCACCAGGAAAGAGAATCCTTAAAGAAATCACTTCAACTCTGATGAAATTCCTGTGGTACCCCAAAATAAATAGAGTGGCATATTCTCATCATATCAGAAAATGGGAACAAGAGGGGTTAAAATTCCCAGAGATTGAAACTTATATAAAGGCATCTATAATTAAAATAGTGATGAATTGGATAAATCCTAGATACTCTTCCAATTGGAAACAGTTACACTCCATTATACTATTGAATGAAAATTATTTATCACAAAATGCTTTGGTAACTGATAAAGATAAGATATGGCACTATTTAAGTTTACATTTACAGTATAGTACAACAAAATTAACTAAACTAACACTAATAAACAATATTTTTGATGTGTTTAGAAAATTCATTAACACAAATTTAGATATAAAACTGTGGCATAGATTATTAATACCATTTATTATTACAAGGGATTTCCCTGATAAAACACATAGAGAGATTTTTGGTTTATGGGAAAATAGTAACCTATTTTGTTGGTTGCAATGTATTGAAAACCAACAAGCTTTGAACACACAAAGTATATTGTCAACCTATGGCCTATCCCCTAATGACTGGTTGGTTCTTCAGAGTGTCACAGCGTACACTAAGAATATGTATAGAATAATACATAACTCATCCTTCAAAACCATACCAAAAATTATAAACTAGATTTTTGGAATTCTATATAATAATATCAATATTAAGAATGAATTATCATATCTATATAACATTTTAATTCTCTGTAAGACAGCTCATAAATATTGTTAATTGCAATACCTAGCTAAAGGTTTTTTTAAAGTATCATTATCAATGGAAGATAAAACAAACATTTTATTTTCAGTTAAACTAACTTCTTATTCACAATTCTGGAGGATTTTACATTGGAAATATGTACACCGATCCATTTTTGGCACCTGAAAAACTCTCAACCACAAAAAATGAACCCCTCAAACTTTAAGTTATGTTGGATATGTCATCTGTCCACTAATGCTGACTGGTCTCATATTTTTTTATGACTGTACTAATATTAAACCATATTGGAATGAGATTAACAAATTTCTTCAAGCTATCTATACAGATATATTTGTTTTGACAAAGTCTTTAATCTTACTGAATGTTGTTAATAGTAATAATATGAAGAAATATGACCTGTATTTGTTGTGGACCATGTTAACAATAGCCAGAAAATGTATAACTAGAAGATGGAACTCTAATGTAGCACCCACAATGGAGGAATTCCTATCATCACTAAAGAAATGCATACTGATGGAGAAAAGAACTGAAGAGCTAAGAATTTTTCCTAAGCCATTGGTTAATAGTCTGTGGAGGAAAGTTTTGAATTTGATTGATACCCTACAGTTGGAACCAAACTCTTCCTGTCATAGTTTATATATTAACTTATTATTTAATTACAAATGTTTTATCTGAATCCTTTTTGTCAGGCTGAATGTAAATATTGTAAATAGTTATTGAATGTTATGAATGTATTAAATTATTGTGCTATTTCATCAAAATAAAAATCATTTGAGTAAACAAAAAAATATTTCTGGTTGAAGGTTTGTGGGATGAAGAAAGGACTCAAAGCACTGGAGAGGAAAGCCTGGAATATATTGCTATCAATGGAATTGGAGAAATCAAGCAGTCAGTTTGGGGCCTGCTATGTCTAGATGAATCATCCCTACTGGATGTGACAGGAGATCTGGAGTGGGATTCAGTGTCCAAGATGGACCTGCTAGGTGAGAACACAGAAAAGAGAACCATATCTGCCAAGGCCAGAAGGGTGCAATGAGGATTACTTTGCTCTACAACTGACTGGCTTTCTGATGAAACTTGAGTATTAGGGGTAGAGTAGGGTAAGCATAAAGTAGACTGGAGGGGACAGTAAGAACCTGCTGCATTTGTTGTTGAGGGGAGAGGCAAATAGATCACAGCACGGTTGACCCCATTTGTGGAAGATCATCCTTGCCACTGATTGATTGAGGACCACTCGTAAGGAGTCAGAATGGTCCTGCTGAGCTTGTTCCCTCTAATATGTTGGATTTCCCCAGTTTGTGCATTGCTACTAGAAAGTGGTTAGAGGAGATCACCCATTGCCAAACTCTCACTGCTTCTTGAAATAGGGGGTAAGATCTGGTTCCCCCTGTTTGCTTTTGTACCTGACTGCTGACATGGTGTCCATCTGAATAGCAATAACTCCTAGTGGAAGAGAGCTGTGAAGGGGTTGCACACTAAGAAGCACTGATCTCATCTCTAGATCATTTATATGCAGATTGGTCTCTTTTTGGAGCACCTGCCTTGAACTATCCATCCCAAGTAATGCCCACCCACCCTAGCTGGGAGGTGTCCATGTTCAACGTGGCTTTTAGGGGAGGAAGGGCAAACAGGTGGCCTTGATAAATCTCTTCAGAATGTATCCAAGACATTAGAGATTTTCTGCAAACCTGAGATAACTTTATTGGATGTCATAGAGATTGTTGATGAAAAGACCATTGCACTGCCACAGTCCACTGAAGAATTCTCATATGAAGATGAACAGTGGGTAGTAAAGTTATTGCAGCAGCCATCAACCCTAGGGCTTTGAGTATTAATCTTGCTGGGGGACAGGATTCAGACAGAAATTGACTGACATGCTATTTCAGAGTAATATTTCTGTTTCAAGGCAGAAGAGCAGGCAATTAACTGTGTCTAGATTAGCCCCTATAAACTATAGGGCTTGAACTGGCTGTTGTTGGGACTTAACCAGATTTATCATAATCTTCAGATATTGAGATAGAAATAAAAGGTAATCTCTGACCTTTTCCAGAAGATACCCGGTCAGTGCAGTTATGATCCAGCTATCTAAATATGGAAACAATCTGAATCCATGCAGTCTTAGATGAGCTGCTACCAGTGCCATGAATTTGGTGAACACCCTGGGGGCTGTGGTGAGACCAAAGGGCAGGGCTCTGAACTGATAATGACTAGCTCCCAGCTGGAAGCATAGGTATCTTAGGGAGTGTCTGTTCATTTTTATATGATAGTACATGTCCAGAAGAACTAGTGAGCACATCCAGTCATCCTTCTGAAGTAGAGGCAGAATGGACTGAACTGTGACCATCTGGAACTTGTAATTTTTTACAAACTGCTTCAAATAACTGATATCCAAATGGGTCTCAGGTCCCTGTTTTGTTTGCCACTAGAAAAAACCTTGAGTAAATTCTGGATCATCTTTGGTCTGGGGGGAACTTCTGGATGACTCTTTTGTCCAGCAGGATTTGAATTTCTAGGGCTGCTTTTCCCTCTGATTGAATGGAAAATTGAGGAGACATGTTCTCTTCTGTGGAGGAACTTGAGAAAAGGGAATGAAGTATCTTCTGGATATGATTCTTTGCACCCAAGAGTCTTGTGTGATGACTGTCCAGGCATTTAGGTGCAAGGATAAGTGCCCCCCAACTGACTCTAGAGAGGAACACTCAGGTAACCTTTCAGGAGTGCTGAAAAGGCCTGTCCAAGAAAGAATCCCGAGAACCTTGTTTCTGTGGACCACGTCCCTTTATAGTTATTTCCCTCTCTGCCTCTGGAAGAAAAATCTACACATGATTCTTGGAAAGGCCCTTGGGATTTTGTGAACTAGGCTTTCTTACCACTGTGCTGATTCCTGGAAAAAGGTTCTCTGCAGGGTAGAAAAATGGATTCCCAAGGCAGACACGGTCTTTACATCCTTCTCACTTTGGAAAGAAAACTGGTAGGTTAATTTAATTCTCCTATGCCAAAGTAAAAGAAAACATCTCAATTCAACATGGATTATATCAGTGCACTTTTACACCCCATACCCACCATGATGGCCCAAGACTACAGCATATTAACTTAAACATGCTATTGTCCAGCCTTTCTTCTCTTTTTACATTGTAATGCTGACATTCCTTAAAACTAACAAAGGCAAAAAAAGCATTTGTTTACTTTAGCATCTTTATCACATACAGAAAACACTGAAACTCCTTTGCTACATAGCATGCAATTTATCATGAAACATTTTATATAAATAGTACTAAGAACAAAAATTGCTTTACTTACAATTAATTTCCCCCTTTTAGTGTCCTTCCAAACATTAATGACATGACGTGGAATATATATCTTTCAGTCCCTCCTATGCGTTTAACAAAGACAGCAAAAGTCCAATCTTTCTGAGACACTTTCTCTTGTAAAGCCAGATATTACAAATGTGATTGATGCTTTATAGTCTGATGTTTATTCAATAATTTTAGTGTGGCTGGTCTTCTTCCTATTCATCTCCATCTCCCAACCCAAGACTTTGGTTCAAGTCTAAGGTACTACCAATTCTTCTAGTCAACTCCTGTGCTTTTTTCTATCAATCATTTTCCTTTGGAACATTAGAAAATGTTTCACCGGCAAAGCCTCCCTATCAGCTTTATTATCAGAATGAGAAGCAGAGGCATTGTCTGTTTGATGGCTCATTTTTGTTGTTGGACAAACATTTAAATTTCCTCCTTAGCCTGTTCTGCATCAAAAATTACTTTGATCCTCCAGGAAAAAAATATTCTAGAGACAACTGGGTAGAGCAGCTTGAGTCTTACACACACTTGCCTTTTTACATTTCCTGATTGCTGGGATAAATTTGCTTCTCTTCAGTCTGGTGTACAGTGAATAATCATTTTCCATAATCACTCCACTGTCTCCAGTTTTTAATACATTGCCCTTGTGCTGCAGTTTTGTAAGGATCACCTCTTTCTACTGACATGGTTGCATCTTTACTAATACATATATTGGCTGCTTTTCATGGCCAGGTTTGTAGCATACATATGGTGTGTTCTTTCAATTAACAAATTTTGAAATAATAATTGAGCAACTTATTTGTACTTTCATACAATTAACATAGTCTGTTCCTTCCAGTTTCTCTGGTATAGCAGAAAATGTCAAGTTTTCAACGTGTGTTCTGTCCTCTAACTCTACCATTTCGTGGAACAACACTTCTTAGGCAGTATCATAGTCAGCCAACCTTTTCTTCATTTTGACCTCTGTTTTTTTGCAGTTTTATCAGTTCATCTGAATAGTTGTTTAAAGCTTCTTCCATTGTTCCAGCCTTTTGTTATTTGGGTTGATATATTCCTTCAATGTTTCATTGATTTTTATCAGCTCTGAGACATTTGATTTATTTTTTTCTCAAAATTACTGCAAGCTGCAAGAATATCAGTAGGAAAACTAAAATTAGGAGGAAGAAGGTGTGAGTTATATCTGTGTTGTCTGTTCATTCAGAACAGTGTACACTTAATGTAGCTGTTATTAAATCCCAGGGAATGTCTTTCATTAGAGATTTTATCTAGGGAATAACCACATTGTGGAGGGGGCATGAAATCTGGAAGGCTAAAATTTAAGTGGGATGGTATCAAACTCTGCGCCTCTTGTATATCTAGCACCCTTGCCATAATAACATAGTTTTAAGTTTAAACTATGGTACTGTTTTTTTTTTTCAAATCTATCCAATTCAGAAACAAAGCCTGTAGGAAAAAAATGACAAATCTTTATTCAGAATTTTTTTTCATCTTCTTTGGTTAAAAGGTACTCAAAAACCTTAACTCTTAAATTATTGATTACATTATTACAGTTCACTATCTTACATTTAGAAATGCAACCAAATTTAACATTGTTTTATGTTTTTTCACCTTTTTCCTTATCTGACCATGTATGATATGCCTACACTTTTAACATAAAGTAATTGTTGAATTGCAATGATACATCCACCATTGATTTAGTCATAATTGATAAACATTCTTTTATTACGCATTTTGATCTGTAATCAAATTTGGAATTAGGGGAAGAAAGAGATAAAATTTTATTTAACCATGGCAGCTCTTATGGACTTTCTTCCAACATCTCAAGTCAGAGAATGCAGTGCTGAGAAATGAGGTTTGGGAACAAACCAATTTGTATAAAGACATCTTCAGGAAAGGGTCAAGTCATAACAGTAACAGGAGTTGAGATGGCAGTGGAAAAAAATTAAGGTGGTGGGGATGGAAGGATTAAATTGTGAAAGCAGGAGGTTTGCACCCAATGATGCCACGATTTGATCCTTTATGTCATTTAAGAACATTAATAGTCCAAACATCCACAGGAATCAAGCAATGCGGTCCATAGTGACGTTGTCACCTATAGACCAATGAGATGTAGCAACAGAATATTTAAAAGACTGCTGGTTTTTATCTGCTTATGTCTGAAGAAGCCGAAAGGTGAAAGCGCTCACTTTTGTTAATAAAGCTTGGACTTTTTTGTCTAGTCCGTGTATTATTCAGCATTTACTACTCAATCTGCTACTTACGTTGTGGACCACATTGCTTGATTCCTGTGGATGTTTGGACTATTATTGTGGATTATTCAGTTATTTTATCCACAGGCTTTTTTGCCTTCTGGTGTGGTACTTGTTTATTTAAGAACATTGTTTAAGGACAGCAGTCTTTTGATTTCTTATTTTTGTTCATTGTGTACTTTCCTGGTTAACAAATGTTAAATAAATAAAATTTCTGTTTCCCTTTCCTCAATTTTGTGGGGTGCAATAAATACACTGAGTTGTTTTTAATGACAGTTTGTGTCTAACCCAGTTATTAGGTAAATAGACATATCTACATCTTGTGGCTTACTGACATACCCCCTTTTATGTACACTGTTGGTATATATGTGAGCATGCACACATCTATTTTTTTGTTTCTTTGATCTCCAGGAATCTCATTATAAACACGAACTCTATTTTCTGTTAAGTCTATTTCACTATCTCTAAAGCATGGTTGATTTCTGGCAGTTAAGCTTAATCTATTAAGTAAACAGCTTAATGGGTTAAGGGAAAAATAAAACAACTACATTAACAATGAATCACACAAACATCACTCTGTGACATAACCTCATCAGTCCATCCTGCTTCATCAATTGTTCCTCAACATGGGCTCTACTGGCCCATCATACTGCAAATTACCTGTGTAAGAGCTGCCAGTGTTTCCTTCATCTCTTCTTGCAGTGCAACTTCAGATAGGTTTCTCTGCAAGTCTGCTACAGAAGGCTCCAGAGCATTGATCTGTGGCATATCCTTTTCAGATTCATCTTACTCCATCTGATGCTACTGTTCCTTGGGAACCACTGGCCCATCATGTTGCAACACTTCACTTTGCAGATAGTCTATCACTTCAGTTTCTATTTCTTTACTTTCTACCTTGCTAATTATCTATTTTTGCAATCCCCTTTGTGATCTCATTGTTGTATTGTGGAAATTAGTGTATCTGACTCTTTCCTTGTAATTATCTTCAAATATCTTTGCAGCTGCATTTCTTGTATGGATTAATTTGGCTTTTTTCTTTGCATAAATATCACAGAATATCAGATCTCTTTTTCTTTCCCATGTCCATGTTTCTTCTTATAGCTTCCAATTTTTTTAATCTTTTCTCATTTCCTTTGTCACTTCTTTTTACAGTTGTCTTTGATCTGCTGCATTAAGGATATTAAATTATTATATGTAGTTTTACATACTAACATATAGTTTTTCTTGTACTTGATTTTTATTGTTCTGGATTTTCTTATTTTTTGCATAATAGTAACAATACATAATTGCTTTCTTATCCTCAATAGTCCACTTTATCTTCTTGTGCCTCTTTGCCTGTCAGTTTTGTGTTTTTGTGAATTGCTACTAGTTCAAGCTCAAGGGACCATCCGCCGCCTGAGCATAGCCTAACCCACTGACAGGAATTTTCAATGTTCTGAGGATTCCGCACTGCTTTTCTTCATAATCCTGACACCAGTGTGTGGACCAGTAGTGGGTTCACTGTTTTATAGTGGGACCAGTGCACCTAGTCTGCTTTTTTAATTTTTTTACCTACATTTATCCATGATATATCAAATGCGGTCTATATATCATTGTTGTCTTGGAGAGATTTTGTAAAAACAGGGTTCAAAGGTAATCACCAAGACTTGAGGATAAATTTAGTTTCAAAACTACAACTCTCCTTTTTTTGCTGATTTTCTCTCTTTCTCCCTCTCTCCATTTGTACCTCCATCATCTCTCCATTCTGCCTATATTCCATCTCTCCATCCAGATATTTTTAATATATGGCTTATTAGTTAGCTTGAGAAACACTTCCATTGTGAGTACATGTATTTAGATGTTGTGAGTAATTAAAGGAATAGTTTGTAGTAGTTTTGATTAAGTACGGTAGAGCAATTAAGTTTCAAAGGGGAGCATTTTATGTGCACAAGAAGAACACCATCATCAGACTGAGGAAGAGCTCTTCCCTAAACCTATTAAACTGAAACCTGGATCGGTGGATGCCAAATCAAAAGTACACCCTGAGTCTATCATCTATGCCTCTAATGAACAGAAGCAGCCTGTAAATTTTGCCCTAGCATACATATACCTCTTAAAATAACTTCTAAGGCACTTAAACTTGTGGGATATAATTGGGATGCTTGGTTAGGATTAAAAAGGCCCCATTGTTTGTTAGCCTAGTATACATTTATGAACCCAAGTGAAGTAATGCTGATTCAATTGAAAATTGCTAAGCAGCATTGCCAATGTAGTGGCTCAGTCCACGAAGTTATAGCCTTTGATAAAATATGTGAGGATCATTAACTGAAAAATGATAATAGTAAAAATTATGCATGGCACAACAATGTAAGACTTCTAAACTAAAAGAAAGGGCTAACGGCAGCAATTCAGTCAGATTTACCATGAATGTACTGAGTAGCCGGATGCCTGTCCTATGCTAAAGTTGAGAGGATGTATCAAAATGTAGGGGGACTTGAGATATGTGGGGGCAGCATAATGGTTAAGGTATTTACCTTACAGACACAAAGTACAAGGTTTGACTCTTACTTTTTGGAATTATGGCTAGGCTTAAAAGGCACCCTGGGGTCAGTAGCCTTGTAATTATATATTTATGAATATTTTAGAGTCTGTGAGCAGTCCAACATAGTATGCTGCTTTAGGAGCTTGCACACAAGTCAGAAGCAGAAACTTTGCTTTCAGAAGGAGACAAAATTATTATTTTAGAAAAGAATTATTAATACAGGTGATGTCTGAAGGAAGCAAATGCGTTTATGGATGATATTGTTATAGAATAAGGGATGTCAAAGGAAAATCTGCTTTAATCTGCATTCATCTCTGCACTGTTGCAGGTTAAGGTGTTATATTTACTAAGAGCAGGTGAAAACTGACAGTGGAACAATGTGCCACAGAGAGCAATTGAGAGCACAATATATTAAATCCTGCTGCAGTTGAGGGGGCTGGCTATAAGTGGTATTCTACAGAATGGTAGACACAGTTCTGTCATAACATATAAAGGTTTGTATGGAGTCTCTTCCAGGGGAAATTGAAATACGGGCAATGTGCCCCATATTTATAGGTTTATAAGTTTTATTTGTAAATGCATTATGCTGGTGGCTGTTTGTTATTCTTTTCTAAGTCACTAATACCCCAAAACAAAATGTCAAGATTTCATCATTGAATAGTACCATTATACAAGATATTGTGCATGTCAAATTGCTTGAAGTAAAAAACTGACAATCAGCTTCAATTTGACCTACATATTGAAAAAAATTCCATTAAAAACACACCAAAAAACTTGAAATACTTTATAGATCAAAGAAATTTCATACCAAGCCCTCTAGAGCTATACTTGATAAGTTCACGTCTCCTTCCTTCCTTATTCTATGCTTCTCCCATTCTAACAAACGCACAGGCAAATCTAACATCAAAACTAGAACTATATTATAATAAAGTGGCTAGGTTTGCAGCAAATCAGCCAAACAGTTCCCATCATTGCATTGCACTCATATCCTTAAACTGACTTAAACTACCTCTCTATCTCAAATATACCCAAGTTCTCCAGGCACACAAAATGATGCACAACCCCTTACCTTGTCTTTTTGTTAGCTCTTCCCTAAATTATTACCTACCTAACAGACACCTTTACTCCTCCAAAAAACAACTCCTTATAATTTATAAACCCAAAATGTCCATTGAACACTCTCTATAACAACCTCAGTAGCCAAAGCTTAGAACAATATCCCGTTGGACATTAGAGCAGTATCTGGCATTCACTTATTCAAGCACTCACTAAACCCCTTCTAACCCAATTCTGGCTCTGCACTTGCATTACACAAATCCTTTCTCTTCTGCACATTCTCTCCTTTTTCTCTTCCTTTGTTACTCTTCCTTTCTTTTTCTCTCATCTTCCTATCAGTCTTACCATTTTCTATACTGTCCCCTCTCCCCTCCATCATTTTTTTAATAATAATGCTTCTGCAAAACCTAATTTCTTCTATAAACAAGCAAGCTTTCAAATTGTAAAAGCTGTAGAAACACAATAATGTTAACCCTCTAGTTACAGAAAACTATAAGAACTTATAAATGTAAATATCATACTTTTTCCTTTGTCACATCATTTTTAGGATGTAAATATTGGACTGTTGTCTCCTCTGACATCACACTTGTGCATTACTGTGCACGTATTAAATGTCCTGTTATTGGAGCTATTCTTTCTGGGCCTCCATTGAAAATGAGTTCTATGTCAAGTTGTACTTTCCTAGTAAACAAATGCCAAATAAATAAATAAATAAATATTCTTGCACTATGGACAATACCAGGCCTCCTAATGAGTTGCAGGACTCAATTAATGAAGACAATTTTGTTGCAGCTACTATCTCTACTCATCAGATGGCAGCTTTCCTATCTGCAATACAGTTAATAGGCTAAAGGTGTTGACCCTTTTGTATCTATTCATTGGTACTCAGTATTCCATGTAGTGTATTTCTCCATCTGGGACTAACTCAATCACCATATGACATGGTAGAGAGCAAAGTTTTATCTTCTATTTAAACTGATTATAAGTGGATTTAATACAATGTTAAAGCAATATGTTTTTCTTAAAATCTTATTAAATGTGCATGGTTTTTTAACTGCTTCTTTTGTGCTGTTGCACAATATTCATAATCACAGCCTATGTTACACAGCATGGTTGACTTAGCAAGCAAAATAGTGCACCCAGGTAGCAGCTGCAGAAACAACTGGATAAAGCAGTGCAACATGAATTAGTGTTGATAGTGGTGACCATGAATACACATACTAGGACAAATAGAATAGGATATGTGGACTACCTGACTCCGCATGGGGGGGGGGCAGCAGGAATAAAGAAGGAGGGGATATTCTAGACCTCTATCTGGCAAATGACTTAATGGTGTCCAAAGCATGGTTCAACAAGAGAGACAGTTGCAAGATTACATATAAGAGTGGGCTTCATACAACTCAGGTAGACTTACTCCTGGTAAGGAAAGGGCATTGTGTTAGAATCAGTGATTGTAAAGTTATCCCCAGCAAAATATTCAGATCGCAGCATGAATGGTTGCCACAATCAGCTTCAAGTAGTGTTCAGAGAAGGCTCTAAGGTCAATAGAGACAAGGCTAAAGACCTGGAAATTGACTGGAGAGAAAGCACAAGAGTCCAAGAAAATACTCAGAGCTGTAGCACCTCAAGAAGAACATGGAATAAGTGGAGTTGAAGAAGAATAGCAGTGCCTCTAAACAGCATGCGTGAGGTCTGTAGACAGATATGCAGTCAAGACAGGTATGGAAATAAGGTACATGAGGAAAGATGGTGATGGAATGCATAAGTTCAGGAAGTCATCAA
Source organism: Protopterus annectens (assembly GCF_019279795.1). Taxonomy (NCBI): domain Eukaryota; kingdom Metazoa; phylum Chordata; order Ceratodontiformes; family Protopteridae; genus Protopterus; species Protopterus annectens. The sequence goes on along the minus strand of NC_056739.1, from coordinate 950,177,759 downwards.
AATAAAGAAGGGGGGCAGGAAAAAGTGGATGTAGAAAAGACTAACCAGGCTAAGAAGGAATACTGGTCATCTAACAAAGACAATAGGAAAGGATTTGCAATAGCAATGTACAAAGCATTAGAGACACTCTATGATTATCTGGAATGGGACTCAGAGGATGGCATAAAAAAACTCTATTAGACTGCAAGCAAAGACTGAAAGATAAAGAAGATAGGCATCAGTCAACCTTCATATGGAATGTCAGTAACAATCTCATCACTATTCCACATGACATCAGAAGCAGATGGAATAAGCACTTCCAGGAGTTTCTGAATGAAGAAAACCCCACAGATGCTGCACTGCCCCAGACAGACTGTATGCTGAAAAAAGAGGAGGAGCCTACCCTAGAATAAGAAAGAATAGTACTAAGGAAAATGAAGTCAGGGAAAGCAGCAGACTCAGACGAGGTCATAGCAGGTATGATCAAGATGCTTACAGCTATATGGGAAGAAATGCATATCCCAGATGACTGGAGAATAATCATACTTGTACCAATGTACAAGAGCAAAGGAGGCATTCACAGCTGTGGGCAGTATAGAGGTATCAAATTCCTGCTGCACTCCGTGAAAGTTCTGGAGAGGGTAATTCATAATCAAATATGCAGAACAGTAGAAAGTGAGATGGGAGATGAGAAGTTTGGATTCAGGAAAGGATGCCACAGAACTGTTCCAAATGATTGCAGTGAGACAGATAGTTGAAAAGAAGTTAGAAAAGAAAAAAAAAGTCAATCTGGGCATTCCTACACTTAAAGAAAGCATATGATGAGGTCCCAAGGAAGATGATTTGGGCAGTCTTGCGATGCTTTGAAGTTCCAGAAACATCAGCAGAATCAGTGCAAACTATGTACAAGGGCCCGGTGACACAAGTACAATCATTGTTTGAACTCACAGAGTGCTTCCCAGAGGGAGTATGGTTTGCATCAGGTTTCAGATTTAAGCCTACTGCTGTTCATATTGGTAATGGGCAACATTAGCAAACAGGTCAGAGGGGACAGCTCAACAAAGCTGTTGCATACAGACGATGTGCATTGCAAACATACTCTCAACAAGAACTTTAACAGATGATAGGGCCATGGAATACAAAGCTGAAGGCACATGAGATGAAACTCAGTACAGATAAGACAGTTGTAATGTCAGCAAATGGAGGAACTCAGGAAAAAGCTGAGGACTGAGATAAAAGGGAAATAGTGTTACAGGTTAACAGGATCAAATATCTGAGAGGGATACTTGAGGAGAAGGAAAGTCTGAATAATTGTATCAAATCTAGAATAAAAGAGGTTGCAGCAAACTGGCATAGGAATAGTGTGCGTGACAGAAGAAAGCCAAAGAAGCTGAAAAATAAGGTGTGTAAAACAGTGGTTTGACCAGTACTACTGTATGGTGTAGACATCTGGGTAGTGACGACAGATCAGTTGAGAAAACTAGACGTGATGGAGATGGAGTAACTAAAACAGGTAGATGGATGCACACTATGGGACAGATGGAGAAATGGGGACATTAGAGAAGAATCCCAAGTAGCTCCAATTGCAAAGAAGGTCAAGGAGAATAGTGTACTGTGGTTTGAACACATGAGAAGGAAATCAGAACACAATCTGAAGAAAAACATTTGGTATAGACCAGAAGAAGGCAAGAGGAAACAAGGCCATGCAACAAAGAGGTGGTTGGATTGTGTAAGAGAAGAGCTGTGGAGCTGTAACAGTCTGACATGACTGACTAAGAAGAATGGAGAGATGCACTGAATAGAGAGAAATAGCAACAGCTGACATGACACCAGGCCATACATAGAAAATATGAAAAAGTGAGCTGATCATAGTCTCCTGTGCTGTTAGAAGCTGTGGGTCTCACATGTCTGATTTTATTTACTGTTATCATAGTTGATGGGAATCTATGACTTACTTCTTTGAGGGGTAGGAGAAGACACCTCCACCCAAGTAGACTAGTCTGTTTGCTCTGGGCTGGATGTCCTCATCAGCCTATTAGTTTTCCAGAGAGGTAAGACTCAGCTGGTAGACAGCAGGACAGTCTCTTAGGCTCAGCAGACTTCATCTGAATGCTTGGAATCATTACCATGCAGACAGTTCCTACTTACTGTGCTGTAGCAGGTGTGCCTTTACACATGCATTTCCCCTTGCTTAGCTTATTGCACTGCACCCAAAGCAGTGTTTCTCATTATGTGTAAAATCTAATGTTACCATTACTTGCCATTTCAAGAAATGAGCCAGATACCCTGTCTCCACACTGCATGAGTGAACAATCAAAAGCCACTTGCTACTGTCTCCTCTAACACTAGCACTGCTAATCAAGCATGAGCCATCTCAGTGACTGTCACAGCTTCAAGCCTGTATGCATTGGTGGTGGGCTACTGCATCCACACATCATATATAAAAATCTATGCAGATGCTTGTGCATTGGTAATGCGTGGTGTTGGTTGATCCTTGTAATTGCTTCATTAAACTTCACAGAAATGTAAAACTCTTTGGAGCATTTCAGAGCTCTGCATCAATATGGCCAACTGAAACTGAATGAGGTGCCTATTGTCTGGTTCTCTTTTTCCAACTAGCAGACAGTAAGCATAAATAACTGTGTTTATAATTAGGGAAAACTACAATCTTTTATAATCCCTAGTGAAATGCTTGAATTATTCTCAGGTTCAGCATATCTCATCCATCAGATTAAGGGTTTAAGGCTATCATTTGCCTGCACTACTTCAGTCTGATTTTTTACTAAAGTGATTGCAAAATATGCAAGTTTTCACTCAACAATTACCCCTTCTAAAGAGTTTAAAAGCAATAATCTCCAGAAACAATTTTAAAAAGATAATTTAGTCACATGGCAATTTTACTATAAAGACATCATATACAGTATGCCTTCTGGCACATTTCTACCACCTTGGGTAATGGCATCATTGGGCTGAATTAACAAAATGAGCTGATGGAGCTGCAGTTCTGGGCCTCATGTCTGAAATAGGCCCTGCTCTTCGCATACTCATTTTGGTCTGAAATGCTGTGCTGCTGTAATTTCAGGTGACTATCCTTCTTCAATATTCATCTGTGGGCCCATGAAGCTCACAGTCACGCTTCATTAAGGGTAGATCATGCTTATTAAATCTATTAAACTTCTTTGAGAACATCATCAAAGCTCTGGATGAAGTTAAGACAGTGCATACTGCCTATCTTGACCTAGCAAGGCTTTTAACACAATTCCCACTCAGGTATCATTGAGAAACTCTCCCAACTCCCAACTGCGGATTAACCATTACATCACTAGATGGGTAGCCTATTGGCTCACTGGCAGAATATATACTGTCAAAGTTGGTGACTTGACCTCTACCAGTAGACCTGTCGTCAGTGGTGTACCACAAGGATCTGTGCTGGGCCCTTTACTGTTTAAAATCTATTTCTTGGAAGCCCAGGCTAAAGTAGACAGTCTTTGGCTTACCAAGTTCACTGATGATTGCAAATTCAGTGCAGTCATCAAGTCTCCCGATGATGTTAACATATTACAGGAGGGGCTAGCACAGACAATGACTGGTGCCAAAGCCACGGTCTAAAACTGAATGCAAAAAGTGCATTATTATCCCCTTTGGCAAAGCAGGCTTCCCTGCAAATTACAGTATTGACACTACCCCCTAAGTTCAAACCCAGTGGTGCAAGATCTGGGAACACAGGTAGATGGTAATCTGAACTTCGACCACCAAGTTTCTACAGTGGTAAGGAAAGCCTTTTATACATTGCGTATCTCATAAGTAAATGCATTGCATCAAGGTCTAAGGATGTTATAACTCCACTGTACTCGATCCTCATCAGACCATTAATAGAATATAATGCTCCCTTCTGTATGTTCCTCATCAGACACCTGCAGCAGCTGGAGAGACCAGAGGTTTCTCACCAAGAAAATTCAGGTCCTCCAAACCATGACTTATGTAGACATACTAAAAGCCCTGTCACTGTACTCTGTATCATATAGGCTACTGACAGGCAACTTGTGCCTGGCCTACAGGGCAGTCTCTGACCCTGCCCTGATGGATATGCTGCACATCCTCAAGTCAAATGGCACCATAGTACTCAATCTAGGGATGTTAACGTTGCCTGTGACATTAACAAAACATGCTGGCGAGACAGATATATCTCCCAGAAATTGCCACTACTCTGGAATAAACTTCATATTCATGTGAAACAGTGCTCCTCACTGACCCTATTCAAGCGCAACCTGGACAAATGGATGGGAGACTGTAAATTCACCCTGGAAGTGGCACACATGTCCATCATGAACAAGAGTAGCTGCTGTTTATTTTATTTATTTTTATTTTACATTTGTTGACCGGGATAGTCTGACTAGATACATGTCAATTTTCAGAGGAGGCCCGGAGAGAAAAGCTCCCAAGGTATACATATACAATCATTACAATGTCATGTCGAACAGGAGTAATCATAACATAATACAAATATAACACATTTTACAATCTAGTTAAATTTATGGAAATATACCACTTATTCTAGTGCATTTAAATTTGTACAGTCTTACAATCTTCTAAACTGGCTTAACAAAGATAGTTGAGTAGCACTTATAGACATAGGATAGATACATCAGTATGTATAAATATTTAGTCAGGCTCGGAGCAGGGACATATCCATTGAGACTTGAAATACTCCTTGAGAGCTATTTTGAATTGAGATAGGGTGGTATCCAGGGTAATGTGAGCAGGAAGGGAATTCCAAATCTTGCCAGCAGAGTTGGTGAATAGGAAGTCACCAGCTGAGTTGTTGGATTTGATGGTTTGCATTAATAGTCTGTTAGATGACCGGAGTGATCTGGAGTTGGAGTGGGGATAGATGATGTTTTTCAGGGCAGGTGTATTATCAAGTTGGTTAAGTGCTTTGTGAGCAACAATGAGTTGATTATATTGAATCTGCCTGGGTAGCTCTAGCCATTCGAGATAATTTAGATTTTTACAATGATGGGTTCTATAGGGTAGACAGGTGCAAATCTAGCTATGTTATTATAGCAGCTTGAGAGTTTAGTAAGATCAGATTTATTTAGGGTGGCCAGTAAAGGGGAAGCATAGTAGAGTGTAGAGAGTAGATGGGAGTGGGCAATGGAGGTCCTAGCATATGAGGTAAGGAATGGCTTTATCCTATAAAGTGAGCCCGGTTTTCTGTTAATGGTTTTGATTGTTTTGTTGACATGCACATCAAACTTAAGATTGTTGTCTATAATAACTCCTAGTAGTTTTGTATGGGCATCTGGAGAGATAATGGTACCGTTATTAGCCTCAATGGAGAGAAATAACGCCATGGATCTTTGAGTAGGGGTGAAAAGTAGGAGCTTTCTTTTATTAGGGTTGAGAATCAGACAGAGAGCGGCAAGCCAGTTCTCTACTAGGTTGAAAGTACTCTGTGTTAGTGATAGCAGTTATGTTTGCGAGGTGACAGTGCAGATCAACATGAGTTGTCTGCATATTAAATGCAGATAGCTTCAGGAATTACAGTGTGGAGGTCATTGATAAAAATGGAAAACAGAAGTGGTCCCAAGATAGACCTCTGTGGGACACCTAGAGTGTTGGGTAGGAGGTTTGAGAGTTTATTCTGCCATAAGACGGATTGTTGTCTATTGTGCAGGTAGGATTCAAACCATCAGAGAGGGTGATTACCTAAGGACATTGTTGCCAGGGTGTTGATGAGAAGATGATGGTTAACCATGTCAAAAGCCTTTGACAGGTCCAAGAAAAGGGCTGAAGATAGCTTGCTGTTGTTCCTGTTATAGTTTATTAAATTAGAGAAGGTGAGGAGAGCTGTGGTGGTACTATGATATGGTCTGAAGCCATGTTGGGAGTTAGCCAGTAGGTTGTTTTGGGTTAGAAAGTTCAGGAGTTGTTTATGGTTACATTTTTCCATTATTTTTGCCAGAGGTGATAAGATGGCTATGGGTCTATAGTTGGATAACTCAGTAGAGTTACCACCTTTATGAAGGGGTATGACACGAGATATTTTTCAGATAGAGGGGACTGAGGCTTCTGATATGGACCGATTAATTATAATGGAAACAGGGTATGCTTTGGTATCAGCAGCTTTTTGCAAATATTTGGCTGGGAGAAGGTCTGCGGCTAGGGTAGTAGGTTTTAATTTTTTGAGTAGTGAACAAATGAAAGATGTAGAGACTGGTTGGAAGCTATCATCAACACATCCTGCAAATTATGTCATCTAACCAAAGACAATTGAGGCAATTCAGGATTAACATGGCTAGGCTTGCAAGGGGTCTAGGGCTGCTAGTCTAGCAACCTCCTATGAACCTGTGGACATATGAACCTATGCACTGGGCATCATCAGCAAACTAGAGACCCATGTGATGGAATACATTTGGGGTAATAAAAAGGCCAGGGCAAGTAGATCCAAATTCTTTAGTTATCCACTATGTGGAAAGGGCATCTCTTGAATTTTAAGTGGTTTGTGCACTCACCTAATTTAGGTCTAATTGTTAGAGATGCTATGTTTGAGGGCATGCCATAATGGAAGAACTAATACAATTACTGGAAGGTCATGCATGTGAGAGGTGGTCCTGGACAGACTGATAAGGAATGACCAAGTTACAAATACTCACAGTGTGCATATATATTGAAATTCTGAGGAAAATTATTGCAATCCTACAGTTACAGTACTACAAATAGAAATATGGAAGAATAAGTACTAAGTCCAAAATGAATGTATCTCATAGAATTCCTTCTGTTTTCAGGTACATTGATCTCAGTGTTAGCATATGTAGGTTGAAGGATATGAGATCACAGCCACTCCATGTCAAGGTATTGTGCAGGGGTCCAAAGATAACTTCCTACAGAAGTACTTTAATAATATAGCAGCATGTTTTGAATTTTACTGCATCTTTTTTTTTCATTTTAAAGTAGCAGTTTAGTTTTTGAAGTGTCAAGTCTTGAGTTAGTGGGTTCTACACTTCCAGTAGGAGCCCTAAGGTTTCTTCCCTTTAATTCATGTAAACTCAAGTTCAGAACTATGGGTAATGGGTGGGATGGACACCACTTTCCTTAGATCATGATGCATGAGCTATGCAAGTTGTTAGTGAGCAGCAGCAGCTGTCCAGCAAGGTGTATGAAGGACATTCCAAAAGTGGGGACATTACCACATTTAACACATTGTGGGACTGATGGAGGAGGCAGTGTCTTAATGAACTGGTCCCAGAGTGCTGAATTTCTACAAAATGAGCCTAGAGCAATGAGAGGTTAGGATCCGGTTGTAAAAGAGGGGTAATTTAGTTCAGAAATCAATAATGATTCCAAGGTGAATACAATCAAGACCTGGAATATTGACTTACCAAAAGACTTCAGTAGGGGTAGGTGGATACAGACATGACTTACAACATCATTCATTGGAGATCAGGGTATCTGCTGGATATGTGCCCTATACCAAAAAGCTCTGGAAAATGATGTAAATGTTTTTCATAAACGCATAAGTTTGCCCATTCCCCTTAATTCTTATTTATTCTTCATAAGGCTTCCTATCAAACTGCTACCTCTCCCCAAACCTCTATGAAAGACTGCAGTTTTTATATCATGTACTCCAAAAAAATTGGTACTTATAAACTGAAAGAGAATAACATGGAAATGGTGTCCCTGGCAAAAAGAAAAAAATGAAAAAAAAAAGGTCTCTGTCTGGATCAGATAGGTTTATTAGGGCTTAAATTTGTTATTACATAATGGATGCACTGGCTGTCACCAAGGGAATGATGAAAACGACTTCTGGGTCAGTGAGATTTCAGCTGTTAACCTTTGAGATACATTGTCTAATCAGTGTTTTTGACTCTTGCTTGGTATTTATAATTTTTAATGTATAAGCATCACTCATCAATTTGCTTTGTATAATATTTATTTTTTAACTACTTTTAACTTTTTCTATGAAGTAAAGCATATGTATGCAAGTCCAGACACCTCTCAAGTTATTGGGCCACTGTATATTTTTTTTCCTCCTGTAATGACATGTCATGCTAATGAAACGCTGTAAGATATTATTTAAAGAAAAAATACATATTCATTGCAGGAATTACCTTCCTTTCAGCATCTGGACAAAGATATAGAAATAATTCTTGTATGAGGGCAAAAGTGTTTTAAGTTGTTTATTTCACAGATAGCCGAAGGATATTCCTTGAGTTTTATTCATTAAAACACACCATTGTATATAAAATTAGTTGTTAGGAAAATATATTGCATCTTTCATAATAATTTCAGCAAATTACGGCTAAAGCAGGACATTCTGAAAAAAAAGCAAATCACAGAATTTTCTCCTGACAAATGCACTTCTAGGAGGAATAATAAAGATCAGCAGAAATTGTTATGCATTACCTTTTCACTTAGATTATTGGTCAGTTTCAGTTTATAAACTTCTTGAGGAGCATATTTTCGTTGCATGAAGATGCATGACCAATTGTGTTTAGTTATGTTGTTATATTACTACATACAAAGTAAGTGCTATGTAAAACAGAATATACTTCTTTAATGAAGACGAATTCGGCAGTCAGTCCTTGTGCTATAATTATTTGAGTGCATTCTTTCTGTAATTTCAAAGGCCTTGAGGGATATCTAATTGATTATCACACATTATCAGAAAATTAGTTATATGACTAAGCATAATCATGGACTATATTTATTTCAGTACTGCATTTAGTATATTTTAAGCAATCTGTCTCAAGAAGAAAGCACTCATTTCATTTAATTACTTCAAAACAAAAGAAAATTACATTCATTAAATTAATTTTTCCTGTAGTCAGACTGTAAAAGAATTAAGTGTACATAATATCTTGAAATTATTATAACCTTATATCCAAAATGAATTTTTTATTGATTATAAGCTCCAGCAAACTAAGATTTACTACTCAGAGGAACGCTATCATTTATTCTTTAAATCCCAGACTACAGAACATACTGAGTTTCAAAGACTAGAATTAAATGGGACACCACACATCACATTTAGGGGCCTTTAATATCACTTAAGTCAAACAATGTAGAGATTATGTGAGGAATAACATAAATGTTGGGATCACAGAAAAGAAATCTAATTACATGATTTGCATACATGGCAAAGTTAGGTATGTATGAATGCATGCATGTAGAATGGGTGTCAAAACAAATTTCAAGCTGGTCTCACACATACCACACATGTATGTACTATGCATATTCAGGGGATCAAGCTGGTCTCACACATACCACATATATATGTATGTACTATGCATATTCAGGGGATCAAGCTGGTCTCACACATACCACACACACATATATATGCAATTCAAAGACACAAACATCACTGGTCATGGTCAGTAACTGCATCATGATCTCAAAGCTGATGTTGGTAAGGAAACAGCTAGCCTAGAGGAGGCCTCCTCCCCCTTTCTCACCCAGCACACAGAAGTGGGGGAAAAAATTAAACGCTGCAAGTTGCCCTGCCATTACATATACATGCAGCATATCTGTCTGAGGTGCCCCATACAGATGGGGTCATCTGAGCATCCTATGCAACAGCAACATTGCATTAACCACCATTAAAAAAAGTGTCCTTTTGAGATATAAAACATAACACACTATAGGATTATTGTTACCAGAAGTTCAATGCACTACACAAGCATACCTCCACAAGAGATCCTGCTGTTTCTATATCCAGACTACAGTAACATCTACTGTGAAACAAGCCACACTACCCTGGCCTTGTCAAGCAAAAGCAGCGTATTTTGTACCAATGAGGTACACATTGCTACCACTGACTGTAATGTACAGCCCAAGGTTCACATCCAGCTATGTCAGTTGCACTAAAATGAGATGGTGATGTGGTGCAAGCCAGAGGACAGGACAATTACAGTGTGACAGCCACAGCTTCCAATATGGTCCAAACTGTACCTTAACAACAGCATTCCAGTCTTGTAGTAATTTGTTTATAATCAGGCAAACCACTTAGGTTATTTTGTGCATAATGTGGTGGTAGTGGTGTAAGGGATTGATTAGAGTTATTATTAATCATAATATGTCTGTCACCAGAGTACAATCTTGGATACTGCAGGTGTCATATGTTTTCTTCTATGTTGCTTCCTACCATGATTGATTCATTGCCAACAACAATGTAGCCTTTCATCCTATTCTTCCTTCAGTTAAAGGAACCTGCCTTTTGTTTCCTTTAATCTAACACACCCCCAAAAACAGTCAGGGCTCTCTGTTAGTTTTGACTAGCCTAATTATCTATCCAGAAAACTACATTTTCACTGTGCCTGCATGACTTTCCATTAATTTCTTAGTAAGATTCCTATATTCTACAAGGCAGTACTGCTTGGACAGAGACCTGTCCTTCTGCCATCATAGACTGTCCAGTTGTGCAGTGAAGCCCTCAGTCTCCTTGCTTCACAATGCTTTTTCTAAACTACTCTTTTTAAAGAGTCTGTGCATGATACTGCTGCTTTTGTATGCATGTCATAACACAGTCTGGTGTAATTTGCTGAGACCAACAGACGTGCTTTGGTTTATGAATCAGGTACCTGTTAGGCATTGATTAGCTGGCCTTGTACTACCTCTAATTTTAGGGTTGTTTATGAATACAGCAGACCACTTATAAGTACTGCTAACCACCTTCTGTGTGAGAAAACTGAAACTGGTAAAAATTATTGGCTACATTTTATATCTACCATGCACATTGCTGTCACCTATTTCTCTGTAGCAAGAAACATAATTTTAGTGACACTGTAATTGTTCAAGAATATCTTTACTTTCTCAAAAATACAGAAGCATTTTTTTCTTTTAAAATAAAAGTCTGTATAGTCAGTTTTGCTCTCAAATATAAATGGCAGTTCTTTAGTTGACTGCTATAACATATGTTACATGGTCAATGAACAGTTATCATTAAGAACCTAAAAAATAAATAGAATATGCCAAATTGCAGTCTTCGCCCCCCCCCCCCCGACTACATTCTGACTAAAATGTCTTCAAAGGCTCCTCAAACAAAGCAAAGCAATACTGATTCTCAGTACCCTCATATTCAAAATTCTCATTCTAAGTCAGTGCACCCCCACACAAATCAAAGCTGCAAGTTAGAGACCCAACTTAAGCACACAGAAATTCCCAAAAAGAGGGGCTTCTCCTAAACAGACTGGGATTTGGGGCCTCCACAGTAAAAAGAGCCTTTACAAAAAATACCCCAGCTATTTGCAACTGCCTGCAGTAAACTTAAGGTCTCTGGACACTATGTAAGAATGTAAATCCAAACTACAAGAACATCTCCAGAAGGAATCAGAGTATACCTATTTCAATGATGTAGGTTAAGGAACAAGGAACTACTCTGCTACTATACATCAGAAGTATCAGGCGTATACTGTTTAATATTACTCTTGCTTGTGCATTTTCTATCTGTCAACTCTCAACCAAATCAAGCTTATTTCAGCTGTTCAGTTTTAAAGTAAAATTTAGTCTTCTTATGTTAAATATATCCTGTAACTGAGTTACGTAATGTAAAATCTAAGCTTTCTTATGTTAAATAGTTGCTGTAACTGAGTTATGTTTTCAATCCCATGGAAGCAAGGTTGTGGCTGAAAAGAGTCAACCATCTACCAGGTTATCAAATTTCAACACATAAATAAATATACAAATACATAAATAAATACATACATACATACATACATAAATAAGTAAACAAAACTGTTGATGTGGTATATGATCCTGTGAAAAATAGTGCTACTGTCATAACATATTACAGTGTTTGAGTTTCTGACTGCAGTAATGGCAGAACAAGGTTTTAACCATCAATATATTAAAATGTTATGCATGAAAGCTGAGATGCATGATAGTTCCTTGTCCAGTGGGTCAAAAGCCAAGCAGAAAATTGAATGCATACATATCTATCTATCTATCTATCTATCTATCTATCTATCTATCTATCTATCTATCTATCTATATGCACATAAATGCATACATACATACATACAGATATCTATGCCATGTGCAATAATACCCTTCCTACTAGCCTGGCAGTATACCAAAGCAGGTGCAACCAAGCTGTTCCTAAAAAGAGCCAAACTATTGTTCTATCTGCATTCATTCCTGAAGCTGCAATATTTTCAGACATTAATTCTGGTTCTGCATTTACAAACCACTGACACTTACTAATCATGTCCTCTAACATTGCATACATTGGGAAACCACCCCCTACTCCCTGTCCTAGTTATGGTGTAGCTCTAATTTATATAGAATGTCACTTACAAACAATGATTTCAGCATATCTGAGTGCCTAGATTTTATAAAGCCTATAGTTTTATAACTGTTGTGAAGAAAATGAAAACACCGTCATTTGTGTTAGCATGTCTGGCAGGACATTTGTGTATATATTCTCAGATTAATTTGCATTGTATGCCAGCATGTCTAATTATGGAAATGTAAATACATTTTTAAAATGCTGAGTGTCTCCCTGTTTATACAAAATGTCTAAAGAACCTGTCAGTGTTTTGATTAATTTCTAATTGCACGTTTGTGAGGGAGAGTCTAAAGTACAAACTGTGGAAAATCAACTAAATAGTATGTGACGTCATTAGAATTCTGGTTGCTAGGTGATTATTTGAAAAGTTTTTCTTAAGATGATGGAATTCTATCCTACAGTTTAATTTTATATCTCTGGTGATTGAATTCTGCTGTATATTGAAAATTATTATTTTATATTCTTGTAATCATTTTACTTATTATTAAATGTTTTTTTTTCCTTTACTTTACATTGTGTCTAGACAATCAGTGTGTTCTTAAGAGATTAGAGAGTGTTTATACCTGTTTGATACTCCCAGGTCACCTCGAATGTCTGGCTGCTTCTGGTCATAGCTATCATTTATTATGATATTTAAGTTTTAATAACTGATCACCCTTTGAAGGGTGTGTAGACCTGTATTACTCTGGTGGCAGCATTTGTCATTTGTACTGGGGGGGGGACAGAACTGGAAATCTGTGCCATAAGTGTCTGAGTGTGTGAGATTTGAATTTAGTTTGGGTGTGAGTGAGTCAGAGGTCTTAAACTAGAACACATTGCTCTGAAGTGTATAATAAGGGATTACATTTGGAGTGGACAGAGATGTACAGTCCAGTCCCAGGAAAATAGAGTGTGTTCTTGTTGTGCTCTTAAGGGAAATTGTGGAATTTTAATTGTGTGCTCTGTGCTGTGGTGTTTTCTATGACACTCCCACACTGGAGTCAATGATGAGGACTGAGGCTCCTTAATTACTGACCCAGGTTTTAAGTGGGGGATATCACATTTATTGTTGGCAGTCCAGTGAGATATTAGCCAGACATCATATATAATTGGAGGCAGCTTTGTGTAATTTTTAATTGGATTTCAGTAGCCTGTGGGTAGTTCTCATTAGGGTGTGCAGTATTGACAGCCACAAGGTAAACATTCAGAATTTCAATCCACCAGTTTTATTTATTTTTTAGCTAGATAGTCAGGGATATCAGGCAAGGACGTCAACAGAAGATTTTAGCAAGCAGACAAAGATCCATTTGGCTAAGGAGTGTGAATCCAGAGGATTGGTGCATGCTAACCTGACCAAGGAAGCAATGAATTCAGCCTTTTTGTAGCCACAGCTCAGACCAACCATTCAGAGGATATACAGTTTTGTATTGGTGATGTGTAGCCTGCAGAGATGGGACAGTCCAAATTTTCTTCAGAGGACCTGAGAATCCATCTGGAGTTAGAGAGACTGTGCAAGGAGACCAAAAGTCTTGAACTAGAATTAGCAGAGAGACTGCACCTGGAAGCCAAATGACTGGGGACTGAGGAGAAACTGCACCTGAGACCCAACATCTAGATGCTTTCGAGTGAATGTGATGTTTTCAGCTGGAATCAGCAGAGAGACTGAGGAATTTAGAAGCTGAAGACATTGAGAGACAGTGCCAGCATGAAGTGGACCTTCTTACCCTCAAGAGGGTCATAGAGGTAATGGGGAAGGGAATAACTGCACCCCAGAAGCTGTAAAGGTCAGAAAACGTTTTCTTCAGTCTAGGGATTTGGACAACATTTATAGTTTCATTTATAATTTTGAGAGGGTATGTAGGCAATATGATGTTGACTGTGAGTTCTGGGTTTGGCTCTTGACTATCTTACTCCATGGGAAAGCTGTTCAGGCTCTAGCAAAATTAAATGATGTAGATTGTTTGAATTATGTCAAAGTGAAATGTTGCTTGCTTGACTGTTTTAAACTTAAACCAAAGGCATATAGAAAAAAAGTTTTGTGAAGAGAGACACAAGGCAGATGAAAGTGTACATGATTATATTGCTGATGCAAGTACTTACTTTCACAGATGGGTGAGTGGGTGTCAGATAACCAATTTTGAGGGATTGGCAGACCTTTTGGTGAGGGTACACGCCCTCAGTACTTTGCCTGATGACATGAGAGTATGGTTAGTAGACTTTGAGTGTAACTCTGCAGCAAAGTTGGGGAGAAAAGGAGATTTCTACCACCACACTAGCACCACTACATAAGATAGGGTTGCCCAGTGCTGCACATGAACATAAGGGAACCCAACCTGGGCAGTGTAAACCACTCCAACAGAGTACACCAGTAATGGGGGAAACTACTAATCCAAGTGCATGGTTAGGGATTAGATGTTTCAAGTGTAACTAGAGGAGACACACAGCAGCCAAATATCCATCAAGGCAAGGTAACAAAGAGAAGGTGAGGAAGCCAGTAAGTGTGGATAACAAACTGCCAGTTGTAACTTGTTTAGAAACAAATGGGGTGCCAAATTATCACCAAAATTTATATCCTGTCTTAGTAGATAGTAAACAGGTAACTGATAAGAGGGACACAGCTTCTGATATAACCATTGTGAGCCCTGCAGTGGATAGAGAAGAGCAGTACCTCCTTGGGCAATCCACTCCAGTCAGAGCATTGGGAGGGACCCTATTCCAAATACCCTTGGCTAGAGTTCATCTTGACTGGGAAGGTGGAAGAGGAAGCAAGCAAATAGGTGTGATTGAGGATATTCCTGCAGATGTCCCGATAGGGAATGCCTTTGAGTATGCAGTACCTTGTGTACATGCAGTGACACACAGTCAAGCTTGGAGAAAGTCATGTAGGTACAGTAGTCTGAGAGAGACACAGAAAAATCTCATACCTGAAGCTGGGACTGGCATGGTGGCTGTATCAGAGAAGGTGCTAAGTGGTAGCAGTAAGACTGAATTTGAGCTACAGCTGCTTGTGGGTACTGATGTTCCCTTGGACATGGTAACTTTGAGGATGGAGGTGATTGGTGGTTCCCAGAGTGACAGTGAGGTGCAGCTATCAGACGTGGCTAGGCTTCCTCTGGAAGGGGAGCTGGGGAAGGTCACGAAGGTAGAGTCAAGACAGGTTCAACTTGTGGATCTTATGTTACAAAGCTTGAGGAAGATAGCTAAGGAGGCACCTGAGGCTCAAGGAAGAGGAGAGTCTGTACACTGGAACAAAGGCTTGTTGTATAGAGAGTGGAATCCTGGAGGTTTTTCCAACAGGTGAAGTAATATGGCAGTTGGTAGTGCCTACAGCTTACCGTCTGCCACTCTTAGCCATAGCACATGGCATGCTTTTCTCAGGATGTATGGGCATAAAATGTACTAAGAGAATGTATTATACAAAATTTCTATTGGCCTGGGATTGCAAGGGATGTGGTAGAAGATTGTAGGACTTGTGAACAGTGCCAAAAAGTTGGTAAAGCAGGGGACAAGGCTAAGGTTCCTTTAATGACTTTACCTGTTATCGAACAGCAGTTTCAGATAGTGGTCCTGGCTATTGTGAGATCCCCTGAGTACTCCACGTTTTACAGGAAACAAATATATCTTGGTGGTAGTAGACTATACTATGAGATATCCTGAGGTGTTGGCTCTGTCATCCATTGAGGCAGAAAAGGTGGCAAATGCTTTACTGAAAATATTGAGTAGAGTAGGTGTTCCACAAGAAATACTGACTGACTGATTTGTCAACTTCATCTCAGACCTGCTGACTTGTCTGTGGAAGTGCTGTGGTGTGAAACATCTAAAGATTACCCCCTACCATCCCAAAACTAAGGTTAAACTCTACATTGAAGACTATGCTACAGACATTTGCAGACCAACATGTGAGGAAGGTCTTGGATAGATTAAGTAGGGCAGGATTAACCATTAAACCCAGTAAGTGTCAAATGGGTATTGCAGAGGTCACTTACTTAAGACACAAAGTGGGAAGTGGTACAATTAGGCCAGACCCTGTCAAGGTGGAAAATATTCAACATGCCCAGTTCTTGTTACTAAGAAACAAGTGAGAGCATTTTTAGGGACAGCAGGGTATTATAGGAAATTTCTGCCCAATTACAGTACCATAGCTGCACCCCTTACTGACCTTACTATGAAGAATAAACTGGACAGGTTAGTGTGCACCACAGATTGTGAACAGACGTTCCAAAAACTAAAAGAGATATTGGGAGGACCCCCAGTGTTAGCCAGCCCAGATTACAATAAAGAATTTATTGTACCAGTAGATGCTTCAAATTATGGGGTGGGGGCTGTACTTAGCCAAGTTTCTGCAGAATGAGAAGAGCACCCAGTGGTTTCTCTGAGGCATAGACTCCTTCCTAGAGAATAGTGTTTTGCAGCCATGGAGAAAAAGTATTTGACCATAGTGTGAACATTGCAAAAGCTGCAGCCCTATCTTTATTTGAGAAAATTCACTCTACTCACACATCATAACCATTTAACATGGCTTAATAGGGTCAGTAAGAAAAATGCCAAGTTACTGAAGTGGAGTCTAGGATTGCAAACATATGATATGATTATACAACATCACAGTGAGGTTAATAATGCCAGTGCAGGTGGATTGTCCAGGAGATGAGTGGGTTAATATTCTCAGATTGACCCAGTTTTCTCAAGTGTCATTTTTCAAGGGTCACTTGAAAATCATATTTGTGTCATAAGGGGGAAGAAATGTGAAGAAAATGAAAACACTGCCAGCCATCTGTGTTAGCATGTCTGGCAGGAGATTTGTGTTTATTTTCTTAGATTAACCTGTATTTTATGCCAGTATGTCTAATTGTGAAAATGTTAATAAGTTTTTAAAATGCTGAGTATCTCTCTATTTATAAAAAATGTTTAAAGAATATGTCAGTGTTTTGATAAATTTCAAATTGCACATATTTGTGAGGGAGACTCTAACGTACAAACTGTGGAGTATCAGCTGAACAGTAGATGATTTCATTAGAATGCTCCAGCTTGCTAGGTGATTATTTGAACAGCTGATTGAGAAGAAAAATAACTTTTTTTGCAAACAGCTGACTGTTATTTGTAAAATAAGAGTGTTGAGACTGTTAACCTGTAATATAAACAAGACTGGTGAAGTTAGATAGTGAAGAGCAGCAGTTAATGAAGAGTTGCAATCAGTTACAATGTTGTGCAGAAGATACTCAGAAAAAGGACTCACCAGAACTGTAAGCCTGCCTCTGCCTTGCTGTTATGTTTTAGATTAGATCAGGGACAGTATTCTCTTGTTAGATTAGGAAAGTTTAGTTATTTAGATCGAGTTTTTCTATGATGATGATCTTCTATCCTACAGTTTAATTTAATATTTCTGGTGACTGAATTTTGGTGTTTATTGAAAATTATTAATTTACATTCTTGTAATAATTTTGCTTGTTATGAAATGTTTTTTTCTTACTTTACATTGTGGCTGGACAATCAGTGCATTGTTTAGAGATTAGAGAGTGTTTGCACCTGTTTGATACTCCTCAGGTCACCTTGAATGCCTGGCTGCTTCTGGTCATAACTATCATTTATTTTGCTATTTAATTTTTAATAATTGATCACCCTTTGAAGGGTATGTAGTAGACCTGTCTGACTCTAGTAGCAGCGTTTACCATTTGCACTGGGGAAGGGACACAGCTGGAAATCTGTGTCAGGCTTCCCATAAGTGTTTGAGTGTATGACATTTGAATTTATTTTGTGTGAGTGAGTCAGAGGTCTTAAACTAGAACACATTGCTCTGGGTGAACAGAGGTGTATATTCAATTTCCTGGCAAATAGAGCATGTTCCTGTTGTGCTCTTAAGGGAAATTGTGGAATTTTACTCTTGTGTCCTCTGTGCTCTGGTCTTTTCCATGACTCTCCCACACTGGAGTTAGTCATGAGGCTTGAGGCTCCTTAATTACTAACCCAGGTTTTAAGTGGGGAAAGCCACATTTATTGTTGGCATTCCAGAGAGAAATTAGCCAGACAGCACAACTGTCATTAAGAACTTTGTTTGCTACTAACAGATAGTGACCCCTAAAGATGAAATAATTTGATTCAAAGTGAATAAAAACAGCTCCATAATTAGTTACATTTAGGCATTCTAGGCCATACTCACACCCTGTGTTTTGCTTCTGGCAGACATAACACTGTTCATTGATTTGATGTTCATTGTCCTCTCCGCAATTTTAAAAACTAGTTTCATTAATAATCCAGTCTTCAATTACTAATAAATCAATTCTGACCTGATATGATAAATATTCCCTTTCTAATTCAGTAATATCTGCTCATTCAGTTACAAAACAATAATTTTCATCATCATTAGTCTTTTATTAGTTTTATTGTTTTCACCACCTACATCATTGTCAACCATGTAGTGCCCATACAGTTGCCTTTATATTTCTACAGCATGAGTCATGCTGTCAAACTCAGTCTTTTTCTCGTTATCCTTATAGTAATGTTCTTCATCCTTCCAAGTTCAATTCAGATTTCTTCCTTTTAACCTTCTCTTTCCTCTTTTTTTACATTCTCTGTTTGAGTATTGATGTTATTTTCTATAGACTGAATGTTTTATGATTGAATGATAATTGGCACATGATTGGAAACTAGTGAAGCCAGAGAAAATCTAGATGGACCTCAGGAAGCCGCCCTGGCAGAAAAACAAAATGGAGAACTAGGCATTATGAAGCAGACATGCTATTACAACACTGGTGATGTTTCTGACAAGGGAGGATCACAGTGGTACAATGATTTTAGATTTAAAGACATTCCTCTTGAAAATAACTGGGCCAGATATAAAGATTTCTAGACTATGTTATAAACAAAATGATTGAATAAGACAGAGTTGTCCACATAAGATATCATGTCTCTTATATCCACGTATCTCTGATGAAGAATACCATTTGTAACATATGTTGTGGAGGAAGCTTTTTTGCCAAACGCTAACTGAACTACTTTTTTTTGCATTTCATTTGAAACCATTTTCAGTAGATGAGGTATGTGCATATTCTCACCCTTACAGTAGCTGTTTAATATCAGCTGATGAATGAATGACAGTGCCTAGCTGGCAGTCATTAGTAAACAAGGTCCATCACATTATTGAGATGTTGGCTAGAATATATACAAAATAAATGTTAAATAGGAGATGAGTAGATACTTTATACCCATGGTAACTCACTAGTTATAATTTTGTGCTCAGACAGGCTACCAGAAGCTATCACATCTCGGGATCTATTGGATAGCAAATGTGCAAAAACATACACTTAGAGTCTATATGTTTAAAGCCTTGACCAGTTGCAAATAAGCAACATCCATAGCATGACCATTGTCCACAGACTCTGTAACCTTGTCAATGAAGCTTTCTAGATTCAGGAGACAGGATATGGCCTTCATAAAACCATACAAATTTGGGTCTAGATCAGTAACATTGCCTATATCCACATAAATTATCTCAATGATAATACTTTCCATAGTTTCACATGTACAGCTGGTGAAGCTTATGGGCTTATAATTACCTAGGTCTTCAGATGGCATCCCTTGTGCAGAAGAGTCACAGTGTTTTTTAATTGGGCACCAGGTACAACGTCTCTGGATATGTTGATATTAAATAGCTTATGGAGAGGATCAGATAGTGCACTGATGAGAATGGAGCCTGATGTGCTGCCTGCTACAATGGAAGTTGTGTTTTTAACTTCTAACAAGATTTCTAAAATTAGTTTCATGGCAATTTCAGGGGAAACTACATTTTCAAGTTTAGTGGGGAAATGAGGGGTAAAGCTGGCACCAAATTTGTCTGCTTATGTATCGGCTGTAGTCTTGTGATCAGAATGTGAGGAATAATTATGGCTAAACTCATTGCATTGTTGGACACTTCATCAATTTACTAACATGACTAAAGAAGTAGTTTTTTTTTATATATATATATATATATATATATATATATATATATATATATATATATATATATATCTGTAGAAACCTTATGCTTTTACTCTGCTTTACATTTTCTAATAATTCTCTTAAGTTTCTTGACCCATTTCCTTTCTGGGTCTGTAATCTAGTTGTTTTCATTGTAGTCTCTTTATTTCTCCAGACAAACCATGGATAATAGGGGACATACATTTCACTCATTTGTATCTGGAATTTGGTGTATGTCTTCCCAAATATAATATTTTAGGTGCGGTCATCTTCCTGAACATGCTTTTCCTCTCTGAGGGTGAATTCTGTCTCCCATCCTAATAATTGAATTCCCTTAAACCTATCCTTCATCCCCTTCTGTTTTTGTCAATTGAATTGAGAGGCTAATCTTCACCCCAAGTAGGTTCCCTGTCCTGAATTATTAGCTGCCCCAAGTCCTTGAACTTAACACTTCTAAATGGAATTAATTCTCACGTTTTGATAAAACTGAGAGCTATCCTCCTTTACAGTTTTATCAAATTATTCACATTTCTGTCAAATCATTATAAACTTTAGTGATCAGTTTCATGCAGTCATATTAAAAGAATTTACTTCAAAAATAAATAATTAAATAAATACATTTTTGTTCCCTCACAGTTCTTTTTACCTTTTCCTAATCCCCTTCTGCTAACACTTCTATGACAAGTAGAAATAGCTAAAGAGACAGAAGGAACAAATGTCTTGTTCCTCTCTCTAACTTTGTTACTACGGATAATTCTTCCATTTACTATCACTATTACCTGGGGCAGTAAATGGAATGCCATAATTCCACCAGTAAAC
The DNA here is from genome assembly GCF_019279795.1 of Protopterus annectens. Lineage (NCBI taxonomy): Eukaryota > Metazoa > Chordata > Ceratodontiformes > Protopteridae > Protopterus > Protopterus annectens. Next base: position 950,156,743 of record NC_056739.1, on the reverse strand, counting down.
TGTTCCCCAGCCACATTTTCCTTAATACCTCAGCAGTCTATTAAATCAGCTACTGTTTGAAATCAAACAGACCAAACTCCACCAAACTGATTGCAAATTTCCAGCAGCAGCTTCTGGAAAGTCCAACAAGCAGTACCAGTGGTCTTCTGACTTATACCCATTAAGAAAGCCTCCTTTTCATTCCCCTATAGGCATGGTACCACTTCTTTTAGTCTGGCTGGTAGAACTCATGCACAGATTGTAGCATCAATGTTAACAAGAGAAATTTGTCTGTATGTAACAGCATTTTCCTTTGTCCTTTCCTTTCCTTTCCATTCCTTCCCTCACTCCCCTTAAGAAGAGGTATTACAATATTATCCTCCCCAGAAGGTGTTATAGTCCTCCATTTACATTAGCTAAATATTTTAACACATTTCCCCACTGTTTTGTAGAAGTGCTCTGGGAAGCCATCATCTCTGCAGGCCTTCCACATCTTCAGCTTTCTGATTTGATTAGAAATCTTACCAAGGAAAACCACACTTCAGTCTGGCTGCTAAGGTCCGCATTCATGTTGAGTCTTAGATATGTACTTTTATTGCACTCTCTCTTTGTGTTTTTGTTCTCTTTGTCATGCATATCCTGATAAGCCTGCCAGGCACTTCTAAGATATCTCCTTTACTGTTATTTTCCATTTTTCTTTATACATTAATATCATCACCTTCCCCTTTTCTCTTTTATCCTTAAACTTTATTTATTTATGTATTATTCATTTCCAATTTGATGACCAGGGATGTCCAATGGGCCAAGCAGAGCCCATTTTCAATGGAAGCCTGGGGAGAAAAGCTCCAAAAGCAGTTAACAGAATATAACATAAGCACAGTATGAAATACAGTGTACAAAAGCATAACTATGCAATTGAAAATACAAAATCAGGGCGTATATGTTTAAAAAACACAAATATTAAAATACAGATAAAGTCAAAAGTAATACAGAGAATATAATTAAAAATAAAATCATGACATGTTTATACAAGTTTAGTGTTTGTTCTAGCAATAATGTTAGTGATCAGAGGTGATAGTAGATGAGATTGAAGGAAGGTTTAAAAGAGACGACAATGTAATTTAGGTGGGAAGGGAGCAGGAACAGTCCCAGTTTGAGGTAAGGTAAGAGAGATTTGAAATTAGAGTGGGTGTGAGTACAGGGGAGGGGGGGGTTCCATAGTTTAACTAAGGAGTGTGACAGAAGTAATTGGCCAGAAAGGCGCAGAGGTTTATAGACATTAAGGAGGTTTTGGTTTTCAAATCTAAGAGTATGACTGGGGAGGTAAGGAGTTAAGATAGATGAATGAGAGGGGCAGATGAAGGGTTGGAATATGAGTTTGTGAGCACTGGTGAGTTGTATGAATTTCAGGTAATTAGAAAGCTCAAGCCAGTTTAGGGAGCACAGGGAATGGCAGTGATGGGTGGAGTATTTGGGCGCTGTAGCAAACTTACAGACTTTGTTATAGCAGGCTTCCAGTTTGTTTTTTAGGCTAAATTTTAGATGAGTAAGTAGAGGGGCACCATACATAAGAGGGGGAGCAGATAGGAGGCAAGAGTACATATCTGGTAGAAGTGGTTAGATAGCAATTTTGTCTATACAGCAGACCTAGTTTTTGTTGTTTTTTTTTAATATTATTTTGGATGTGTATATCGAATGTTAAATGTTCATCGATGGTGACTTCAAGTAGTTTGGTGTGAGGTACAATTTTGATTAGAGTGTTATTGTGGCTTTTTATTTTAAAGGAGCTTTTGTCTATGGTGCAATTTCTCGAAGGAGAGAATATCATGATTTTTGTTTTGTTAGCATTGAGAGCGAGATGGTTGCTTTGAATCCAAGTTTCATTATTGGAGAAGGCTGTTTGGGTTTTTTGAAGGAGTTTGGAGGGAGAGTTTGCTGTACAGATGATTGTGAAATCATCAGCATACTGGATCAGTTTAGCATTATTTATGGATTTGTGAAAGTTATTAATGAAAATATTGAAAAGTAAGGGGCTGAGAATAGAGCCTTGGGGGACACCGGAGTGATTGTTATGAATGGATGAAGTGGAATTTTTCCATTTAACAGCTTGCTGTCTATTGGAGAGATAGCTTGTAAATCAGACTATGAGAGAGTAGAGGATGTGAGACAGTGTCAAAGGTTTTGGAGAGATTTAAGTAAAGGGTGGAAATGATTTTCCCAGAGTTATGAGTACAATTAATGGTGTCAAGGAAGGACAGAAGAGCAGTGATAGTGCTGTGGCCAGGCTTGAAACCATGTTGTGTTGAGATAAGAAGATGATTGTGTGTTAGGTATGGTAAGAGGTGATGATGAATGCACATTTTGAGGATTTTAGAAAGAGGTGAGAGAAACGCTACGGGACAGAAGTTAGTAGTTATCTGTGTTATTGCCACCTTTGTGGAGAGGGATGACAAAATCTTTCTTCCAGAGTGAGGGGGCATAGGCTTCTTGGATGGACCTGTTGATACGAATGAAAATGGGTGGGCAATGTTGTCTGCAGCCATCTTAAGGAAGGATGGAGGCAGATTATCAGGAGCGTAGGAGCAAGGCTTTAGTTTAAGGAGGAGTTTTTGTTTTATGCTGCTGGTGGGGATAGGTTTAAGACTTAAAGGTGGAGTGTTAAACAGTGGATGGGGGCTATAAGAGGGAGAGAAGATAGGAAAGTTTGCAGTTAGTTTGGCTATGCAGTCAATAAAAATGTGTTGAAATTAGATGCAATTTCATGGTCTGGGGAGTTTGGGTTAAGGCATGGATTGTCTTTTCTACCAGGGTTTAGAAGGGAGGAAATGCAATTCCAGAACTTTTTGGGGTTAGAATTATGTTCTGATTGGAGTTTGGAGTAATAAGTCTTACAGTCTTTAGTTATTAGTTTCTTCACTGAGTTGCAAAGTTGTTTCAATTCAATTAGAGAGTTTAACTTACTTTTTGGTATTGCTTCCAACATTTGTCTCGGAGGTGCATTAGTTTTCTGGTTTCTTTAGATAGCCAGGGAATGGCATTGGCTTTTATTCTTTTTGTTCTAAGAAGGGCTAGACTGTTTAGTAAGTCTAGGAAGGTGTTGTTGAAGTAATTAGTTGCACTGTTCAGAGGTAAAGTCTTTAAGGGGGCCCATTTCATTTTTTTCAGCCAGTCGGAAAACATCTGTGAATTAAAGATGGTTAGATTACGAGTTTGAATTCTTTGATGCTGTATTTGGACAGAAGAAGCATACCGGAGGGCATAAGCTGGTAGGTGGTCCCTAAGGGGATCAGGTATAATTCTGCTGCTTGAGAATAGGTTGAGATGAGTTGCTAAGAACCAATCTAGTGTAGTGCTAGAGCCATCTTTACTGGGTCTGGTAGGGTAGTTTATTAGCTGGTAGAAGTTAAAGAGATTAATTGTTTGGCTCAGAGATTGTAAAGAGATGGTGGCCCAGTTGATGTTTATATCACCAAGAATGAAAGTTTCCTTGCTGATGATGAAAGAGAACCATGAGAGAATGTCTTCAAGGATGAAGATGTTATCACCAGGGGAACTGTAGAAGGCAGCTAAAAGAATTATGTTTGCTGATTTTTAGGAAGGCTATGGATAGTTCAGCAGGAGAGAATTTAGGAATGGGGTTAGTGTAAGGAATTACTTTTAGAGAAGAGGAGAAAATTATGGCTACCTCTCTTTTTATCTTGTTAGGTCTGTCATTCTGTATGATTTGGTAGTCAGGGGGAAGAATTTCAGTCTTTGATATGAGGTATGACCTAGGTTTGTGAGACAGTTAACATATCAGGAAGGTTATGTGACAGCCAGATGTCTAAGTTGGGTATTTTATTACAGATAATTTGGGTATTGATTGTAGCTAAATGGATGGTTTTGGGGGAGGTTGATTGTGGTGATGTAGAGGAGTAGATGGTGGAGACAGTGGGACCAGGACTGGTATAGAGATCACCAGAAATAGAGAGGGAATAGATGTAAAAGATGAGTGATCAGATTCAATGGGGAGGGTAAGTTAGGAATGTAGTTGAGGAAAAGTCTACTATTTCCAGTGAAGCGAAGTGGGTTAGAAGAGAGAAGTACTGCAGGGAGCTTACATTTATAGAAGAGAGTTGTATTTAGAGCGTATAGTTCATTAAATATGAAGGAGAAGGAATGAGGGGCGAATTTTTGAGAGGAAGAAGTTATATGTAGTGGTAAAGCGTGTGAGGAGCCAGTGAGGTTAGTAAGGTATAGAAGGGGGCAAAGGAGGGATATGAGGAAGGCCGAAGTGAGAAAACAGGTGAGGAGATGGAGCATGATGTAGAATGAGAGATGTGTAGAAGTAAATGTGAGATGGAGTGGTAGAGATTAGTAGGCTGAGGGAGGAGTGGGGGCTGTAGGAATAATGAGAGAGAGAGAGTTGGGGAGAATAGTTGGAAGTAAGTGGGTGGGGGAGGGACACTAGTTAGTTATGTTAGTGGGGAGTATAGTGTGTCTGAGTAAAGGAGAGGTTAGGAAGTCTGAGAGGATTAGAATGTTGGGGGGAAGTGGGTTGATTGGAAGAAAATGGGTATAGGAGGAGTTAGGGAAGTATAAAAGTAGGACCACTGGGGGTGGGAGGGAATTGGGGGCAGGGAGGGCAGTGGAGTGAGCCTGCAGGGCGAATGGAGTGGTCAAAAACCAGACAAATCTAGAGAGGTAAGCAGTGGAAATCTATCAATGAAGACCTTATATGGGGTGAGTAATAAAACAAACTCTACCTGTAAAGTGAAGGAGAGATGAGAAAGCAAAGTTTATTAAGGTTGGATGTGTGTCTTCACATTGATTTTTTTATTTTATTTAACATTTGTTTACTGGGAAAGTCCAACTTAGAACAAAGCCAATTTTTAGCAGAGGCCCAGGGAGAAACACCCAGATGCATGTCTTTGAAACGTGGGAGGAAACCCACAGAAACGTATGGAGGATATGCAGACTCCACTCCAGCCAAGAATCGAACCAAGGAACCTCTGGCTGGGAGGTGGCAGCACTACATTTGCAACACTGCATCATCATATTGCTTATTAATAGCCAGTTTGTGCACAGATTAGAGTAGGGAAATACATTAGCAATGGCGGGGAACCTAGAGAGATGCAAATAAAAAGGTGGGGCACAAGTGATACAAAACTAAGGCAAACAGCACTGAAAGGGCTGCTCAAAGGTTATAATTAAACTCAGAGAATAGGAAGGATCTGAATTAAGTGTATACTGTCTAGTGGACAGTTAGGATTACTGCAGAAGCTGGGGGGGGGCACAAGGCTCTAACAGTCAGTATTATTAGCATGCTGAGAACTACTAAGTTTTACTGCTAATGTTAAAGCTTCACTATCATAACATACATTTAGAATGCCTGGGTGGACTGACCCTGCTCTTCAGGCTGCAAAGGTATATCCTTGTTTTATTTTTGCAGTACTGATTACTTCTTATACTGTATGGGTGGTGAGGTAGCCTCGGACTGCAGAGTTGTCCAAGTGTGCAGTGAAGAGAGAGAAAAAGAGAAGGTGAAGGTAATAAAATGATACAAAGATCGGTTAAAAGAAGTAAGGAGGAGATAGGATAGTGTTAAAAGATACAGGTCTGAGGATAAAGCAGAGAGCAGGTGAGAAACAAAAGATAGTAGGAGAACAGATGCTACTGCAACAATCTGAGAGTAGTTCAACAGTTAACACATCACAGTGCCATAACTTTGCTTGTAAACCAGTTAATAAATCATACATAATACATTTAGCAGCAAACTATCCTGTGCATACAAGAAAAAGTAAAATAAATACTTAAGAACAGCACAGTTGAATCAGTAGCAGAAACACAACTGCAGTGTTATATCAGTAAACACTGTTTCTAACACCAACACCAAGTCAATTAAATTGAAATTACATTTATAACAGCAGTTTTAGTATGGCATAGTTGCATAAATATAGACAACGTAGCTGCGGTGGTTATATCGGTAAAACACTGTTGCTGAATGGCAGAATCAAACCAGTGAAATAAACAGATAAGCAGAGCAGTAGTCATGAATCAGAAAAATGAATATCAGTTGTATAGATCCAAATAATTAGCTAAAAACAACACTTTAAGAAATTCATGAGGTCTAATGGCTTGCCAGCGAGCAGAATTCTTGTGTTCAACTATTGGTATCCAGCTCTCCCTGAAAGCAACGGTGCACATCTTTGTGAAATATTTTGGCCTTAACACTTCTGTATCCCTATAGTTCATCCTTTCAGCAATAAGGTTTTCTGCTACACTGTCACACTGCCACAACGGATTTTTTTGTCGTTGTTTTTTACATTTTCAGGCATTCCTTCACTCTTAGTTATTTTCTCCTGATGAGATTTTGCATTTAGGTTCCTTTTCTCAAATATCTCTCCAATCACCTTCCTTTTTCTACTGCATTTCATTATTGTACTCTCTTTCTAATCATCTTTTAGTGCACCATACAACAGCCCTGACCTTCAACTATCTCCTAGAAAATTATCTAGTCTAACCTCCATTTCGATCTGTCATAAACAAGAAACTATATTATCTGTTACTCAAATTCTTTCTAACAAAGCATAGTCTGGCAAATGCCTTTCCAGAGCATTCATTGCAGTCATTTCCTCCACTACCACCAGCAGTATCAAAATATAATGTGTCCTTTCTTATTGCCTGTTAGGATCTCTGTAAAATATGAATTTTAGAGCAGCTTATTTCTAGCCTTCCAGAAATGCATCAGTCTTCCCTTATCCATCACCCACTTAAACCAGTTCTGATACCTGTGGTGGCACTCCCAAACCTAAATAGCCTATCCAGTTTGGCATCAAGCATAACATTAAAATCCTCCTCACAATAATTACCAGTCATTGCCTCGAAGAATCCATCAAAAACTCATTGCCATCTGCGTATGAGCCATAAAAGCCCTCCTAAAACAAAACTTTGCCTTCTAAGTAATGTCACATGACTACAAATTCTTCTTACTTGGCTCTTTTCTTCTACTTTTCTGAAGTCTACTCTAACTGAAGAAAAACAGACCAGAAGGCAGGGAGTGTGAATACTCTAGTGGTGTAAAAAATGTAAAATGCAATGTTCTGAGTCTGTTTATCCATGGAAAACACACTTTATTTAGTCAAAACACATAAAATTAGTTCTTTTGTTTCTACCATAAGAAACTTCTTCAGACAGTTTAAAAGAAAGCGGTCCATTTTTAACACTACACTATTTGCCTTATTTAATATTTGCATCTAGTACCTTAACTCTCTGATACCAAACTTGCTTATTTCTCTGACAGTTTTGTTTCCTCTAGTATTAGCTATCCTTTCTGAACTCTTGTAAAATGACTGATAATCTGTACATGATTAAAATAATTGTTTACCCTACCTGAGTTTCATATTGCTATTAACCTCACAACCCCCCCCCCCCATGAAATCTCCCATGGATCTTGGTCACTCTGCTGAATCAAGAACTGTCTAGTGTGTACTTAAGGAGTGGCACACCCTTTCTAGGACAAATATGATCCTTAATATTGATGGCAAACTCACTGCAATCCTCTTTTGTCGAGTTTGCCTCCTGCAGATCCTGATGAAATATTATTTTTCAGGGGTTTTGCATTGACCAACAACTGTAGGAAGCTTTGCCTTTTCCCCATAAATCTCTTAATGGGGGTATGCCATGTGTGGAGAAGGGGGTGCACCTAACAAAATGGGACCTTGTTGGGTTTGCCTTCTATATCTAGCACTATATTTCCCAGTTACACAAGATTATTAATACTAGTACTCACCACAGTGACTAGTAAGTTACACTACTTTCTTCAAACAATAGACTATCCAACCTTCCCTATATTGTATCACAGCTACCACAATAAACTAATTCTGTCTCAGTCCCCCCCATTCACCTGCCTCATTTAGCTTTCTACAGTCAACCCCATCAACTCACTTCTCTTTCTTCATCCACACCACATATTAAAAACACAGGCTTTAACTCTTCCCCTCATCTTGAGTATCCCTTGTTATGTTTGTCACTATCTTGTACATTGTCACGACTGACATGAAAGCTTTGGCCTGAGCCTGTGTGGTCCATAACTCACAGCCATTTTTCACATTTATAGGTATGTATCCGACTACTTAATTTCTCATTTTCCTTCTCTTCTTTCTTCTACTTTTACCATCAGCTTCGCACTTTATTAATAAATAGTTGCACACCTGAAGCAAGCAAACGGAAGGGCTTGCAGCCTTCACAGCTCCATTGATTACCCGAATGTGTGTCACGACTGCATCTTACCACTGTTATTACCCAACCAAAAAAATACTAACTGTAGATTATGAACCTTTCTCTCAACAAATACCCTGCCTGTCGCTGATCCAATATTATGTTCGGTAAGCAAAGCATGGTCTGAAGGTTAACAATAAAAAATATCAAAATGTATTACTGTTAATGCTTATCAGATCAATCAGTATGTTACCAACATGTAGGCCCATTCCATTTTTATGCTGTAAAAGATAAAAGTAAGTCAGTAACTAACAGCTACTCCTTGTACAGAATAGCATAGCCTTAATATGAAAATGTCATAAATCCATCTTTACTCAGTTTTTGGTATATATGATATAAAACTCATAGCTATTTCCAATTATAAATGCCTTCGGGCAGATAGCCTAGTACCTACCTATGAACCTATGAAGCAGTTACAGCCATATGGCCGACACCATATGACTGACATCCGAAATATTGACATTGTAAGTAGACCATATAAAAGGAAAATAAAATTTCCTTTCAATTGCTAGCAGGGGGCTACACTCACCCTGCACCCCTCATGGGGGACTCTGCCCCCACACCCCCCATAACTTTAATATACCAACTCCGAGATCGCACTACAGTGCAGGAATGGAAATCTTTCCATTCCTCACTATAGTGAGATGCCAGTTCTGCATTGTTGGCATTCCAAATGTCGATCATATGGTGTCGAGCATATGGTTGTCGGCATTCTGGAGTGTATATATATATATATATATATATATATATATATATATATATATATATATATATATATATATATATATATATATGGGTCTACCTCATAAGACCGAACGTTCAGATAACCGACATGCACATAACTGACACCAGAACACCGACACTTCAAAAAAGCGACACTTCACAACAATGAAAGTCAGAACACCGACATTGACAACACCGACAAAGCCTTCGTGTGAAACACTGCAAGCCATAAACCTTAGCTCAACAAAAAGCACAAAAGTATAGTATAGTAAGGCATCCTCTAGTTACATCACAGTGTAGGAACGTTCGCTCATATTTTCAGTAGTTTGGAAATTACCCTCACAAATTCTAACGGGGAATAGTCCCCCGATGTGAAATGACATTGTGAAATTGCTCACTCCTAACAATGAGTTTCCTCTTTTTAGGTGAAGGTATGTAACTAGTTGCCATCCTCACCCACAACTCATCTATACGGTTCTATTCTGCAACCAAAGTGGACAATAACACCGACAAGTTCGTACCCTTCCCACCTAGGAGACATTTCTGTCTCCTGTGCCATGTCTCTGTGGAATTCTGTGTACATGGTAGGCTCAATTTATTCAACTCACTAATGTTCCAAAATGAAATTGGAAACAATGGTGGAAACCTCATACATGAGGACAGTCTAGTATTAAATCTTTGTTGTTTGCCATAGACATACCACTCTGAAAAGTATTTCAACACGTCCTTCCCTTCAGCTGGGAATGCCTCCTTTATAAGCTCATATGTACTTTCCACATCTATTTCTTTCAGGAATGCTAGGGCTACTAGGGACTTAATGGCCAGTTGGAATGACTGTGTCCTGTTGCAAACAGACACCAGACCCAGTGACTGCACTTTTCGCCACAAATTCTGCCCAAAGTGAAATAAGCAGCCCTTTGAGCGTACTGCAGGCATATTGTTTCTGATGCTTTTTAAAGCGGCAATTTTGACGTCACAGAGCACATAACGCACTGTGACATCCAAGTCCTGCTCTTCAAATAGGTACAAAATACAATGCCACAGCTAATTGTAGCACTTGAGGGATTTCTTAGACATCAATGAGTAAATTAGTGGAACAGCCTTACTTTGCTCCCCGTACTTTAGGAAGCCATGTATACTGTACAGCTGCCTCACAGTTCCACCTTTAGTAAAAAACGTACTATCCATTGACCACATGGAGGCACGGATAAGGTCATGTAGATTCTCAACCATTGTGAACACCACAACGTACATGTCTGTTGTTTCATCAGGCATTGCCATACTAATAAATGTCCCATCTTTTAGGGGGGACTTAGTGAAATCCATGCTTTGTAATGTGGGGACTTTCGTCCCAGCTGTGGGACCTATCTTATGCCTTACTCTATACACTTATTGGAGCAGTGCCTTTCTGTGGGGTACAGAGTGGATTGTATCTAGTGAAGTTGATGCTACAGCGTCTTGCACAATGAGACATGGGGTATCCCTGCTGTAAGTAGCCCTGGTCTTTAAGCTTCCACATACAATGTACCGTTGCACTTCACCGGGATCCCCGCCATGATTATGGGCAACTGACATTACTAAGCAATCCCTGTCTGGCATTACAACAGTGACTGCTCTGCCTTTGCAGCCTTCTATAGCCTTATATTTGCACCCCCAGTATCACTTTGTCTTTCACGTTCATTCTAAGTGGTACAAGTACCCATCAATAACAAGCAGGTGCTTACCCTTTTGGGATACTACCATTGTATAACTAGTATTTATGATTCCTGGGGCTTCCATTTCAGAGTCGGCCATAGTGTCTTCGGTGCATAGCACAATTATATGCAACCTGTGCTGGGAATTTGAATGTTCTCTGACTAATGCAATTTTGTATGTGTTAATGTATGCTGATTAGACCTTGGTGGTTTGTACATGGAATTGCAGGGTCTAGCATGACTGCATTTGCTTGCTGTAGTGTTAAGCTATACCAGTGATGTGTAATGCAGGATTATGTCGGTGTTCTGACTTTCGTTGTTATGAAGTGTCGGTTTTTTGAAGTGTCGGTTATGTGCATGTCGGTTATCTGAACATTCGGTCTTATGAGGTAGACCCATATATATATATATATATATATATATGTATATATATATATATATATATATATATATATATATATATATATATATATATATATATATATATATATATATATATATATATATATATATATATATATATATATATATATATATATATATATATATATATATATACATATATATATATATATATATATATATATATATATATATATATGTATAGCATACATAATTTTCATAGGGGTGTGGGTCTGAAAACATTTGTTAATTTTAGTTTCATTTCCTTGTTGTATTAGGGAAATATTCACATGTCCAATATAACTACATAGGTTCATAGGTTCATAGGTTAGTACTAAGCTAACTGCCCTTGCGAGCCATTTTAAGCCTAGCCAATTATTCCTTGTGAGACTCAAACCCTGCACCTTGTGTTTGTAAGGCAAATACCTTAACCATTAGGCCACCCTCCCAACCCTTGATGTGAAAGAGTGGGGAACATATATACACTTTAAGGTAAAGTTGATTCTTTATATGACATGCAGCAGTAATGGGTTATATATATATATAACCATAGTATGAGGGTAGGTCTAGGGAAATACTGTCTGCAAGAAAACTTTTATGTACTTTCATTGAAAGGTTTGGGTGATTGATATGGCCAGTTTTCCTTTTATATTAATACTGATGACTGATTCCTTTAACTTTGCTGTGTTTCATACTGACATATTGCACTAATTTTTTATTGTTTTACTGTTTATATATCAGAAGTAAAAATCATACATGTGCCACCAGAAAAGACAATTCCTGGGATTCATGAAGTTTGGCGCAAGGGCGGCATTAGCCTTGCGCCGACCGTGCGGCATAGAGATGGTGCAGCAGCACCATATGCATATTAATGAAGGCACGCTGCCGCAACATCTACGTGCATAGGAAACGTGCGCGAATGCAGGGGGCATGTCTAAGCACTGCACAGAGGCGTGAACATGTTGGCTGCAGACGCGTAACCTAAAATGCTGACTAGTACAGCCTGCTCTAATAGTAATCACTCCTGTCAGTGTCTGTGGATACTGAAATGTATGCAAAGCATACAAGACAGTTTCGCGAATACCAAAATAAAAAGTAAACACAAAGGCACGTAGCTGAATATTGAGACCCTGTCCCTCGAACAAATGACACTTAAAACCCTGTGCCCGTATTCCATTGTAATGTTGATTGTTACACCAAGTGGAAGAGAAATGCAGCGTGTTTGTGTGTCACTGCCCTTTGCTAAGCCTAGCCCAATGGTTAGGGTTACCACCTGTCCAACATTGTGAGGGACAGTCCCTCTCTGGGCAGTTGTGTCCTTACCAAAAATATTAAAAATGGCAAATGTCATGCGATTGTAGGATGTAATTATGTCCCATATTTTATGTAATAGTTCCATAAAATAGTTATTTCTGTATCTAAAATACCTAAATGTTACAAGAAACAGAATAAGCAACTAAACTGCTACAAGAATATGCTTCCATTTAGGCATAAAAGTAAAGTTCTATCCTTTGTACTGACGGTGGGGATGTGTCGGCCTGTAAAATCTGATGTGTATCCCGAAAATGTCCCACTTTGGCCAATTGAAAAGGTGGCAACCCTACCAATGGCCAGAGCATTCACTCAATATCTGCCCATTTGTGGTCCAAGTCATCCTTGTCTGGACGGCCCAAAGATGAATGGGTATTACCCGGGTCTACCTACCATGTCATGAAAGATAAGTATTTGCGTGTACCTATGTGCATGAAGTACAGCATGTGGAAGATCAAATCCTCACAACCATATTGGTACGAGAGATATGTAGAGTATGCAATGTGTTCTGTTGTCTGTGCCATGGGCCATCAACCAGAGACGGGATGGATGGTGTGTGTGCAATATGGAGGGGGGGGTGATGGATAATGTAATAATTCACCAAGGGGAGACTAGGTTGAATGTACAATAGGTGAACTGGAGGTGTACGAGGGAGCAGTGGGTGAATCAGAAAGGAAACCAAAGAACATACATTCACATCCGCAATACAACCTGACAAGCCATACTGCATAACACAATCCCACAAACATATGAACATTAAAATGTGTGAAACACATGTACAGAATCGGTACTGGCTCACACCCACATAATGGACTGGCCTGAACTGAGCCATCCAACCCCAACACACCTGGATACATAATTGAATACCCATCATCCCCTCCACACCACACCCCACCCTTGCTGAACGCCCACCAAAATCACCCATACTCGGGCTGCTAGCTTGGCACAGCCATATCTGCACATAGTGCCCCCTACCCATATCTAGTAGGCAGTCTCACCCTAGGCAGTCTCAGGCTTGCAAACTAGGTATCGCTTGCATGTACAATTCTCCCTCATTTTCGTAAAGCCAAAAGAATTGGAGTCATTGCTGTCCACAATTTTTGGCCATCCCTCATAGGATAAGTGTCTGTTCTAAAGATTAGACTTGGTGGCATGACATGATGTCCAGCCCCATAGACAATTGGACAAAAATTGCATTAGCAGTAGTTGTCCATGACCCTGCTCAGCCTCCAGCCTGTCCTGCAGAACCTATGACCCGGGATTAAACACCTGACCATGATGCACGTCTCCCCACTTGCATTATCGGGAATCTATACCATTCACATATTCCTATGAAGCTTCCCCATAGCCATCTTCCAAATAGTATATGTCCACAAATTGTATACCCCATCCAGGTTCCTTGTCGTAATGATGCACACAACCCCTGTATACAAACAGTGCAGATACCTCCCGTATGCGGTTGTTCATATACATGGACATGTATAACTCCAGATATGTAGTCATATATCTATAAATGTACATACTTATATTTGCATAGCTACACATCACACATACATGCATATAAGTAGTTGTCATGTATGTGTCCATTTCATAAATATGTATACTTGCAAATGTACACATATGCCTCTCAGAAACATATGAATAGTAACATGTACTATACATATGTACACCACCCGACTGTCACATTTGTTGCCAGTACTGTGGAATGACTGTAGTAAAGTCATATATCCTAATTACCATCCATACAGTATTTATCACAGATGGTTTAGTGGTAAAACCAGTGACTATGGTGTTCCTGTTCCTGGGTCCAAACCATGCAAGGGCTAATTTTAAATGATGCTCACAGCAATGGCAGTCGGATATAGGGTGATTAAGGTGCTTTAAAGCAGACATAAGTGGGTATGGGCGATAGTAAGTAGTGGTCATTCAACAGTATGGGAAATGTAAATAAGCATGTAGAAGTATATGCGTGTGTATGTACAGACAGATATGTATATATATATATATCTCTCCATGAAGAATGAACATGGTCACAATAAAGCAGTCATAATGAATGTGAAGGGAAACAGCAGCAAAACCCACCATAATATTTAGTGCTATCATATCAAGCTGCCCTGAGGTGAGCAAACCTCCTGCATCTCCAACCACAGGTAGGATGCTAACAGTGGAACTAACTTTGTCCACATGCTAAGTCTGACATTCAGACAGGTACAAGGCAGTCCCAGTCACCATTCGGATGAGCCAAAAACCGGAAGACTAATTGAATACCCTCACCATTGTATGAACATATGTCCCAAGGCTATAAGCTTGGGACGTCTGAATATACTTGGAGTAAGCCAACATATGGGACATGTCTAGAGCAGTAGGGAGTTGCGCATGTGTAGTGTTGTGGTTTATTTCTGACCAGAGAATGAATGACTGCTGTGTTAGTGATGTTGTGCTTGTTCTGGTAACTATAAACCATGGGTATACATGCAAATGAAGCAGCACAGCAATAGTGTAGTGCTTAGACCATTTGCCTATCGAGCAGAGATTGCTGGTTTGACTGCAGCACACACCATTTATGATTCGTAATCCGTATACGAGCATATCTTGTTAATTCTATGCTGTATAATGATATAATACCATTGAAATGAGAACTGGGGTGACGTATCACAGTAAGAATGCAGAAGGTGTTTGCGTGACGTGAAACGGTGGTTAAACGGAAAACCGCTGCTGAAAAGTGTTGTAGTCACCCTTTGTCCAACGGCCCTTGTTCTTCCCAACAACAAAAAAAAAAACACCTTGGCCAGGCCCGATGCCAGGGCCCTACACATCACAATCAATGTGATTTACCACTACGCCACAGCAGTTATACCTAACTCTGATGTTATCACAAACCTAGCAGACAGCATAGTCATTCAACAGTAATTAATCATATAGATGCATATGCATGCATACGTATACACATACACACACACACACACACACACACACACACACACACATATATATATATATATATATATATATATATATATATATATATATATATATATATATATATATATATATATAAAATCCTCGTAGCACCCAAGGAACAAATGCAGCAGCCAAACGATAACTGTTCAGTACTCAAGTGCAAAAACAAGTCACTGTTTCATAAATCACGTAGTCAAAGATTTAAATAATCCAACGTATTTAATTACAAGAAGGTAAAGTACAAACAGAACGTAAGCGCTTTCACGAATTCATATCGCTTCATCAGACGTAACAACAACTAGCCAATCAGCCTCATACATATAGGAAGTTCAAAACCATTAATTAAATAATTGATGTATCACATTTAAAGCGCCAACATTTAAAATACATAAAACAGCTTCATCTCATAATCAATAAAAGCTTAAGATCTTTCATAAGCAATTCATACAAAACAAATAAATAGATAACATAACAATAATAACAACTGTAATCATTAAAAAACAGTCATAAATAAAATACCTAGCGCAAAGGCCTAGCTCTAAGAATGGGTTTGATGGTGGTACTATCATTTAACCCCCGTCCCCTGTGTGCCCCCATCCTAAAAATCCAACGAAGCTCAGCACATTCTGTGTCATTAGTGAGATTCCCCATCCTAATACTAACGTGTTGAATATGTAATATTTGAAACAAAAACTTGTGGGTACTGCCTTCTTTCAGGACATGCTTCGCTATAGCATTATACTCTTCTTTTCTTGTTATACAGTATAAGTGGTCCCTGATGCGTTCCCTAAGGGTACGATTTGTCTTCCCTATATAAAACCGAAAACATACAACACAGTGGGCCACATATACAAGGTTTTTAGTACCACAGTCTCCATTACACCCAAGTTCCCATAAGCGACCTGTGTCGGGGTGTCTAAAAAACCTCGACTCATCAATGTAGTCACACTGGTTGCAACCACCACACTTACTAGTATTGTGAAGAGTCCTACCTCTAAATTCATGTGCTAGATTCAATGGATTCTTGTAGCACAGCATTTGCTTCAAGTTATTATTATTTTTGTATGCATACTTGGGTCTATCCCCAACTATCTGCCTTGTTTTATCATCTACTAATAAAATATGCCAGTTTTTCTCAATGGCATCTTGCATCTTGCTAACATTATGGGCATAGGGCAATACCATCCTCAAGTCCTCACCCATAGCACTAACCTTACCCTTACTCTTACTGATCTTCTCCGAATAGTAAGGTTTCGCTGTAGTATCCCTACTAACTAAAACTTCATTAAAAATACTTTCAACTGCATCCTTCTCATACCCCCTGGATATAAACTCTGACTTTAAATTGCCCATTTCATGATATAACTTTACATCTTCACAACACAAGCGTGCTAGTCTCAATGCTTGTCCCTTTACCACATTACTAAACAGCTTGGGGTTATGCATACTCGTGCGATGTAAAAAGGACGTACAATAGCAGGGCTTTCTATAAACCTCTGTTGTCAATCCTCTGCCCTCCTTGCTTATTTTAACATCCAAGTAATTAATGGATTTCAAGGAATAATCCATCGTGAATTTCAAGAATTCACTACTACTGTTGACATAATCATGAAAATGTAACAGTTCTTGCTCTGTTCCGTCCCAGATCAAAATAAGATCGTCAACAAAACGACGATGAAAGATAACCTTGGGTTGACCGATAAGGTTAGCCTTCTCCCATGATGCCATGATAAGATTGGCATAAGCATTGGCACAGCTTGTACCCATTGCTATGCCTTTTCTTTGTTTATAAAACTTATCATGGTATATAAATATGTTGTTCTCCAACACTAACTCTGTTAGGAAGCACAAAAAATCAGCTTTCAACCTATCAAAACCGCCTACCTCCATTAGGAGTTTATGTAACCACTGCAGGCCTACCTCATTGGGTATACTGGTAAACAACGCTTCCACGTCCATTGTCACTAACAAAAAATGTGTAATGTCTTCACATGAGTGAGCAAACTCAAACAGATCACTTAAAAAGTGCTCTGTATCCTTCAGCACTTGCCTAAACTTACCCAATACCCCTTTTAGTTCTTGATCTAAATAGATAGATACAGCCTCCGTAGCCCATCCTGCTCCTGCTACAAGGTCTACACTTAGGCTGCGTGGTGTTGTGCACTTTAGGGAGACCATGTAGTTGTGGAATAACTGGAAAATCAACCCTAAAATAATCATAAATCGTTCGTTAGAACCTCCATGTTTTTACACTCAAGTAGAGCTCTATTTACATTATCAATAATGACATGAACCTCTTCTTGACTAATAACCTGATATGCATCAGTCCCAAGCATCTCCAACATAGTATTAAAGTAATACATAGTGTCCATTACTACAATGGGTCCTCCTTTATCGGAGGGTCTGATGACAATATCAACATTATTTTTCAGATCTTTAAGACAACGTTGCTCATCTTTAGTGATGTTGAAGTCCCCACAACCTACATTAAACTGAGTGTCATCATACATTGTATTCTCAAATGCTTTCAAAAAAGTGTCAACATTAGGTGGTAAGTGTGGTAAAAACAGGCTTTTCTTTTTTATCGCGTTGTCATTATTAGTATTAGATCCATACATCATTTTTAAAGCAACATTTCTAGCAAAAACACGTGCTGAGATAATTGCCTCACTCATGTCCATATTGCTTGTGGGTATAAAACCCAGTCCCTTATTAAGGAGCCCTAATTCAGTATCAGACAATTCATGTTTAGAAATGTTCCAAGCTAGTCCCTTTGGGACCACATCTTTTTGAGCGTACGCACCTGCTGTTGTGGTTGCGGTGCTTCCTTCCGTTTCTGTCCTCTCTGCACCTCTGCTTCCAAGGATTTCTTCCTTCCTAATCTTATTGGTAACGGAAAAACCGGAAGGTCGTGCCCCGCTGCTCCATCATTAATTAACTTCCTCCTTACATCCACTTCACCACGTTTATTGGTATTCTCAAACACTTCACCTACTGTTTCCATAGGTGTTGAATACACCAAGCCTATAGCCACCGGTGAGGTCAGTACTTCTAAAGTGCCCTCTGTACTCACAGTCGTATCCTTCACGATATTTAAGCCCCATTCGATATAACACTATCCATCATATTCCGTTGTTGCATCACTTCTACTGGTACACTCATCTCTTGCCGTCTTGTTGGCCCTTTATTATGAGGACGAGCCACACGTGTAACATCATTGGATTGTACATTGGCACTGTTATCAAAACTAACCTTGTCTCTAGGCCATA
Organism: Protopterus annectens; assembly: GCF_019279795.1. NCBI lineage: Eukaryota > Metazoa > Chordata > Ceratodontiformes > Protopteridae > Protopterus > Protopterus annectens. Next base: position 950,138,145 of record NC_056739.1, on the reverse strand, counting down.
AAAAGACATTCTGTTTAGAGAAGTCATCCATATCTCTGTTTATTTTTCTTTCTTTTTTTTTTTTTTTTTTTTTTTTTTGTATTTGAATGTAAGGAGGAAGTTAATTAATGATGGAGCAGCGGGGCACGACCTTCCGGTTTTTCCGTTACCAATAAGATTAGGAAGGAAGAAATCCTTGGAAGCAGAGGTGCAGAGAGGACAGAAACGGAAGGAAGCACCGCAACCACAACAGCAGGTGCGTACGCTCAAAAAGATGTGGTCCCAAAGGGACTAGTTTGGAACATTTCTAAACATGAATTGTCTGATACTGAATTAGGGCTCCTTAATAAGGGACTGGGTTTTATACCCACAAGCAATATGGACATGAGTGAGGCAATTATCTCAGCACGTGTTTTTGCTAGAAATGTTGCTTTAAAAATGATGTATGGATCTAATACTAATAATGATAATGCGATAAAAAAGAAAAGTCTGTTTTTACCACACTTACCACCTAATGTTGACACTTTTTTGAAAGCATTTGAGAATACAATGTATGATGATACTCAGTTTAATGTTGGTTGTGGGGAATTCAACATCACTAAAGATGAGCAACGTTGTCTTAAAGATCTGAAAAATAATGTTGATATTGTCATCAGACCCTCCGATAAAGGAGGACCCATTGTAGTAATGGACACTATGTATTATTTTAATACTATGTTGGAGATGCTTGGGACTGATGCATATCAGGTTATTAGTCAAGAAGAGGTTCATGTCATTATTGATAATGTAAATAGAGCTCTACTTGAGTGTAAAAACATGGAGGTTCTAACGAACGATCTATATGATTATTTTAGGGTTGATTTCCCAGTTATTCCACAACTACATGGTCTCCCTAAAGTGCACAAACACCCTACGCAGCCTAAGTGTAGACCTATTGTAGCAGGAGCAGGATGGGCTACGGAGGCTGTATCTATCTATTTAGATCAAGAACTAAAAGGGGTATTGGGTAAGTTTAGGCAAGTGCTGAAGGATACAGAACACTTTTTAAGTGATCTGTTTGAGTTCGCTCACTCATGTGAAGACATTACACATTTTTTGTTAGTGACAATGGACGTGGAAGCGTTGTTTACCAGTATACCCAATGAGGTAGGCCTGCAGTGGTTACATAAACTCCTAATGGAGGTAGGCGGTTTTGATAGGTTGAAAGCTGATTTTTTGTGCTTCCTAACAGAGTTAGTGTTGGAGAACAACATATTTATATACCATGATAAGTTTTATAAACAAAGAAAAGGCATAGCAATGGGTACAAGCTGTGCCAATGCCTATGCCAATCTTATCATGGCATCATGGGAGAAGGCTAACCTTATTGGCCAACCCAAGGTTATCTTTCATCGTCGTTTTGTTGACGATCTTATTTTGATCTGGGATGGAACAGAGCAAGAACTGTTACATTTTTATGATTATGTCAACAGCAGTAGTGAGTTCTTGAAATTAACGATGGATTATTCCTTGAAATCCGTTAATTATTTGGATGTTAAAATAAGCAAGGAGGGCAGAGGATTGACAACAGAGGTTTATAGAAAGCCCTGCTATTGTACGTCCTATTTACATCGCACGAGTATGCATAACCCTAAGCTGTTTAGTAATGTGGTAAAGGGACAAGCATTGAGATTAGCACGCTTGTGTTGTGAAGATGTAAAGTTATATCATGAAATGGGCAATTTAAAGTCTGAGTTTATATCCAGGGGGTATGAGAAGGATGCAGTTGAAAGTATTTGTAATGAAGTTTTAGTTAGTAGGGATACTACAGCTAAACCTTACTATTCAGAGAAGATCAGTAAGAGTAAGGGTAAGGCTAGTGCTATGAGTGAGGACTTGAGGATGGTTTTGCCCTATGCCCATAACGTTAGCAAGATGCAAGATGCCATTGAGAAAAACTGGCATATTTTACTAGTAGATGATAAAACAAGGCAGATAGTTGGGGATAGACCCAAGTATGCATATAAAAACAATAATAGCTTGAAGCAAATGCTGTGCTACAAGAATCCATTGAATCTAGCATATGAATTTAGAGGTAGGACTCTTCACAATACTAGTAAGTGTGGTGGTTGCAACCAGTGTGACTACATCGATGAGTCGAGGTTTTTTAGACACCCCGACACAGGTCGCTTATGGGAACTTGGGTGTAATGGAGACTGTGGTACTAAAAACCTTGTATATGTGGCCCACTGTGTTGTATGTTTTCGGTTTTATATAGGGAAGACATATATATCTATCTATATATATATATATATATATATATATATATATATATATATATATATATATATATATATATATATATATATATATATATATATATATATATATATCTACAGAACGAACATGGGCAAAAGGAAGAATTCATAACAAATGCGAAGGAAAACAGCAGCAGAACACCCATATAATTTAGTGCTGACATAGCAAGCTGGCCAGAGGTGGGCAAAATCCCTGCATCTCTAACTACAGGTAGGATGCTAACAGTGGGAGTAACCTTGGCCACATGCTAAATCTGCCTTTCAAATGGGTAAAGGGCAGTCCGATCCCCAGATGACCACACCCTGACAATCATACAAATGTATGTGCCAGGACTACAGGCATGGGAGGTCTGAATATACTTGGAGTGAGTCAACATGCGGCACGGGTCCAGAGCAGTATGGAATGGCGCATAAATAGTAGCGCAGTTTTCCCAATAGGAGAATGGATGCCTGCTGTATTAGTGAACTGTTGAGGTGTGTGTTCGGGTAACTATGGACCATGGGTATACATATAAATGAAGCAGAACATCAATAGTGTAGTGGTTAGAGCATCCGCCTAATGAACAGCATTCACCGTTCAAGTACGACTATAGCACATACCATTTTCCTTGTGGAATGAATGTTGTTCTGCTGTAAAACCGACATTATAACATGTAAAAGTGAACGTGAGTATCGCATGGGACTATTAACCAGATCCCTTCAATCAAAGTGGTACTGTCATAATGAATAAGACACAAGTAAGCACAAATAAGTGGCAGTAAACATATGTAATATACAGTAAGCATATGCGAGTGTGCTTGTGTGGGTGTAAGCAGCGCCCAGCATAGGAAATGTATATGCATATGTACAGATGTAATATATATATATATATATATATATATATATATATATATATATATATATATATATATATATATATATACACACACACACACGTTAATTATTATTAGCACATTATGCTAATAGTTTTTACTAAATATATATATATGTATGTATGTATATCAATGCATTTGTAATGGATATACCTTCTTATAACAGTGACTTCATTAAAATTATGCCCCCACACCCCCCATATATATATATATATATATATATATATATATATATATATATATATATATATACACACACACATATACATATATATATATATATATATATATATATATATATATATATATATATATTTATATGAAGAATGAACTTCGTAACAATAAAGCATAGACAAGGGATAAGAACGGGAATCAACAGCAACTATGGTATTATATAGTGCTGTCAGCGTATGTCATAAAAAGCTGTCCAGGAGTGAGCAGAGCACTGCTACACACACCACAGGCAGGGTTTTACCAGTGGGAGTAACATTGTTGAATTGCTAAGTTTACTTTACACACAGACAGAGTAGTCCCTGCTGGGACTACCATAAATTCTAAAGCGCATATGGCCGTAATCTATAACCCTAGCAAGGGCAGGTATGTTCAAAGACTAAATGGCGGGAGAGCCTGAGAATACATGAGGTGGGACAACATATGTGTACGGCCCCTAATTCTCTGGAGAGGGCAATGTTTGGAGGTGTGTCATGGCTGCGATAACAAGTGGATAATGGAAGTTACTCGTGTAAGTTGAACACGGGTGGGGTGGTGGAACTACGGGTATGGAATTATGGATTTAGGTGTGCCAGGGTTGGATGGCCCAGTTCTAATTGGACCACCCCGTGGAGGTCAGCGAGTTTGGAATAGGTATATATGCATACACACATGCAGACAACAATATTTAGAAGTACATTCTCTGTAACACATGCATTCCATTTGTAGACATAAATAATAGGAATGTGCACATACAAACATTGACAGTAGATGGAATAATAAGCTGTGCAGAAGAGGGGCGGGATGAAACTGCTAGAATGCAGAGGCGTGTACAGTGTCCAAAGTCAGTGCTGTGCCAATGATAATCAAATGTGAGGGCTTTCCCACACATGGAATCCTTCCTGTGATCTGCCCGGTATGACAATGCCAAGTACTTAACTGATCTAATTGTAAAAGAAATATGCTGAACATGTACATAACTAGGCAACCCATGTATAACGTGTGCAATACCGCATAGTCATACATGTTAATAAATCGTAGTGTCATGTTAACGGGAGTAAGGATGTAATAAAGTATAGAGTCTAATCTTGCCATAAACACATGAGTGTTCCATGTGGGGCAACACAATAATTGCAAATAGTATTCTTTGGTCACTCACGTCACCAATGTTTGCGGACTAAACGTATGGGAGGTCTGATGATATGTAGCGTGAGTAAACCAATGGGATGGCTTTATAGGAGTAGGGTGTGGCCATTGTGCAGTGGTGTCAATACACCGCAAATCCAACAGGAGAATGGATGACAGCAGTGTTAGGGAGGTATTGGGCTGTGTTTGGGGAACCAGGAGCTATGGGTATATGGGTATATTTGCATATGGAGCAGCACAGCAATAGTGCATTTGTTAGAGCAACCCCCTAATGAACAGACATTCTCATACCGAATCACACTGTATCACATTCCAGTTACCATCCGTAATCCATACATGAACATATTGCGATATCTGTCCGCTGTATAATGTGCTAAATACCGATAACTAGATAACTGGAGTGAAGTGTCAGTGTCATAATGAATAAGGCACTAGTATGCATTGAAGCATATATAAACACCATTACACATGTGTAAGTGCATATGTGTGGGGTATGTATTGGTTTCACAGACACACACAGACACACACACACACACACACACACACACACACACACACACACACACACACACACATACACATATATATATGTATATATATATATATAAATATATATATATATACATATATGTATCGACATATAATCTAGCCTCTGCCACCAAACATGGCACACTCATACAATACGCAGATGACTCAACCATCATCTGCTCAGCCCAGTCCCTATCAAAACTGCAAAAAGTCACACAGGAAGCCTTTTCCTCTGTTGAAACTTGGTTATCCGATACCCAATTAATACTCAACCCAAACAAAACTAAACTACTCATCTTCCAACCCACCAAACATACTCAAAACAACTCTCACTTTAACATCACAGCAAAAGACAACTCCACTATATACTCAACTGAACACACCAAATTGCTAGGAGTGGAAATAAACAATAAACTAAAATTTGACATTCACATATCCATGACCATAAAAAAAGTCCACAAAAAACTAGGAGCATTATACAGAAATAAGCAATTTCTCACCAAAGCAGCAAAAGATTTCAATAGCAAATTCCCACATTATCTCCACCCTACTTTATGTCTCTCCAATATATACCAAACTAAGGCAATACGATCTAAACAAGCTAGAGACCTGCTACAACAAAATCGCCAAATTCACCACAGGGGCATTCTACCATAGTCACCACTGTCTCTCACTTGCTGAACTGGGCTGGCTTGAACTCCCTCACCTCCTTCAGTGGAATCAACTCTCACTCGCCCACAAACTAGTAAACCATCCACTAAATGTCCCATCCCTCCAGAATCTACTCCAACCCTATCGCACCACCAGACCACTAAGATCCAGCAACAAAAATCACTTACAGATCATTAATGCCAATAACTCTGCTGGTGAAGCACTATTCTCTTGCACCATAGCCAAATTATGGAACTCCCTTCCACCCACAATTACCTCCATACTATCATGCACCCACTTCAAAACTTTACTAAAAGTGCACCTAAAAACATGCTGGCTATGCCCCTGCAAGTCCCACTCTAATATCACCGACCCAATCCAACCACTACCTTTCTTTCCACTCCACTAACTACCTTGATTATAGCAAGCTCAGATGCTGCTAAGCCTAATACTTATTATACAGCCTGAACTTCTCATTGTAACATTTGTTAATGTCTGTTATGTACTTCACAGATAAAGATTCTAGTTGTCTACTGATGTACTATGTTCTTCATCTGTAAATATGTTATAAGTAATTGCTATGTTAAATTTTTAATCACTACGTAATCCCATGTAACTACTGTCTGTTTATTTTAACTGTGGAGCTTTTCTCCCCGGGCCTCCACTGAAAATGAACCTACGTCCATCCATTCGGACACTCCCGGTCAACAAATGTAAATAAATAAATAAATAGCATAAATAAATTATATATATATATATATATATATATATATATATATAGGTTGCAGACATACATATATGTATACATATATATATATATATATATATATATATATATATATATATATATATATATACACATACACATATATGTACATTTAAACATACATAAATACATATATATATATATATATATATATATATATATATATATGTATGTGTGTGTGTGTGTGCGTGTGTGTGTGTGCGTAGATATACAGAGATATACAGCTATGATAGGAAACAGCACACAGGAATGAAATATGTTCACAGGCTATGCCAATGGGAGTGAGGAGACCAGGCAAGAAACATGACACATGCAGCATGCCCTTCCACCCCCCCCCCCCAGCCGGACACGGGAAATATACACGCAATCAATTTAAAGTGTTCACTGCTCCCCAGACCACAGGCAGGATACAACCAGGGGGGGGTACACAGTGCACCCGTGGATTCTAATCATGGAACAAAGACTGGAGCAGCCCTTGCAGGACACCCCAAAAATTGGCCAAACCATACAAATGTGATAGATTGTCCATTTTGTCTGCGGTGTATGCAGACTCAGAATACAAGGGTGGGTAAACCTGATGACCCAAGAGCCAAGACAATTGTATGAAATGGGTCCCGTGAAGTGGAAAGTGGGCAGCGTGTAGTGGTGTGTCCAGAACAGACCAGGTCCCAGAGTAAGGATGGGTGCTGTTGAGGAGGTGAAGGTGGGGGAACTATGGGTAGCTACTTATGGGTCTAGGTGTGCAGGTGTTGGCTGATGTTGGCCAATATAGACAGCCCTAGGGATGCAAGCGAAGGTGTTCATTGGGCAGAGGCATCACCCAACGAGCAGCCACGCCCACTGCGAGACCCACTAAAGCAAAGGGTAATCTATATGGCAAGGAACGGAATAACCAGAGGTAGATATATATATGTAGAGCTATGTGTGTGTATATCTACCTATAGTGACATAGAGATATGCCTCTCCCTCACCGTAGTATGAATGTATACATACAGAGAAAGAATACAGATACATACCCACATATGAATATATACATATGCAGACAACCATAGACCCATAAGTCGTTAGATTTCATATATATATATATATATATATATATATATATATATATATATATATTATATATAGAGAGAGAGACAGCAGAATATAAATATACATGTATGCAATCATATGCAGATATATCTGTATATATTAATGTAAATATATATATATATTATATATATATATATACATATATATATATATATATATATATATATATATATATATATATATATATGTATATGTTACAGTAAATATATACATGTATATAGCTAGGATATGATACAGCAGTTACGAGTAACATATGTTCACATGCCGGGCATATGTTGGTGGGAGGTCCAGTAAACAGATGTGTAACACGTAGCATCACCCCCCCCACCCCCCTAGCAAGGTCGGTTACACATACAGACACACAATAAAGGTAAACACACCACTGCTTCCCAGACCACCGGCAGGATACTACCAGTGGGAGAAATCTTCTAGGTCTACACTTGAAACACAGACATCGATGTCCCTTGTGGGACACCAAAAATTAATGATCAGAGCCAGTCCCGGTAATGATTTCTGCAACTAGGCTGTAGATGTACATGGACCAGTAGGTTGTGCAAGCCTGATAACACATGGGTCAACACAGTGTACGACATTTGTCCTGACATGGGGAGAGTTGACAATCTGTAGTGGTGTGTTATTACCCCACCTTCGCCCACAGTAATGATCAATGGTATAGAGGAGTGGCCGGTAGGGGAACTATGGGTATGCGATTATGGGCCTAGGAGTGCAGGTGTTGGCTGCCAGAGCGATATTAGGACCGCCCTGTGGATGTAAGTAATATTCCGATGTGGGCATAGCAGATGCCCATACCTCCCAACCCCTAAGACCACATCCACTGGATAGTCCGTAAACCATTGGGGGAACACATAGGGACCATACCATTGAACTTTCCCCGATTACCAGGGACGTCCCTGATTACAACTCAGAATCTAACTCTGTCCCACCTAAACCCTCCTAGAACTAGTAATATTAGGAGGAAAGGTGGTGGAATACATGTAATGAATAATGACAACATTTAAGAGTCATAAACAGCATGTACCTCAGACAATGTGCATGCATACATATGCTCTGGGTCTGTTAATGTGTCAGGTTAATAGCACCAAAATTATAAATGTGTTCCTGATGTTGTTATGCAGTGTCCCTGATTCAGTGTTCATTTTTCCCCATTCGTATGAGAGGTCTGATAGTGACAGAAAGTGCATATTCCGCTGACTACCTTAGAAAGATGATAGAATAATAGGTCAGGGTTACCACCTGTCCACCTTTGCGAGGGACAGTCCCTCTTTGGGCAGTTGTGTCCTGCAAAATAATTGAAAAAATGGTAAATTTCCTGAGATTTTAGGACAAAGATTTTCCTATATTGTCTGTAGTAGTTGCATAAAACAATTATTTTGTATCTGAAACACCTAAATGTTATAAGAAACAGAATAAGCAACTATAATGCTGCAAGAATAAGCTTTTATTGAGGCAAAACAGTGAAGTTCTTTCCTTTGTACTGGCTGTGGGTATGTTTTGCCCTGCAAAATCTGACATTTCTACAAAAAAGTCCCACATTGGGCAATTGAAAAAGTGGCAACCCTATAATAGGTATGCAGTAGCATGACTCGGCCGACGGATGTAGGTCCCAAAACCAAATTACTTGTCTGTATTGAAGTCTCGGTTCCCATGTATCAGCCAGACGAGTGTAGATTGTAAGAGGAACACACAAATAATATGAATAAAACACTGGGCAGGCTGCCGATTCCATACAGTCGAATGGCATGCCGTCACCTAATAGGCAGCCATTCCCAATACTGTAGGCATGTAATCCAATGTAATAGGCATCACAAGGTAATATTGTGGTCCTCGCTTCCATGCAGGGGTGTGAGTGCCAGATGCAAGCACCAATGTGGGTGCATTTACAGGTGCGGGAGCGAGTGGGTGTAACCCTGTTTGGCTACCAGTATGCGAGTATTGCACTGGTAAAGCAGTGTAGAGGTTAACCGAGTGTAAGAAGCTGTAACCAGAGGTTAACCTTGCTTAACACCATGCAAACCCATGCACACCCGCTCACAACTGTTTTAATGTGCCTTACTCCCTCCATATCTAATGGCCTTGTTCTGCCCTGCAACAAAATAAATGGCCCCTGCAAGGCTTGGAACCAGGACCCTGCACACACAGCTAATGTGATTTACCAATACGGCATGGCTGATATACCGAAAATGGACAGTACCACAAACATATCATACAGCGCAGTCATTCAACAGTATAGGAATGTATCCCATCATGTAGATGTATATGTGAGTGTTTATGTCCAGCATATAGGTACATACATATATATAGATATATATCAGGAACATACCATGTGGCAACAAAGCATTACAAATGAATGAAAAGGGAAACACCAGGGGCACCTGTATTTCGTAGTGGTGTTGTCCTATGTAATCTCAAGACTCCCTCAGACAGACATGTGTCATTCATACACGCAAACAGTTGTACATTGGCTGTATACATCACTCTGTGCATGTAATGTACATTAACACAACAGTACCTGCCCAATCATTATGTGGGAACAGTACTCTTGTAAGGTGCTGTGTGCAACATCGTCATCATGATAAATGTAAATGGGGTAACCATAGAGGGACCGGTAGTGTTGTGTGTACAATGGGGTATTCCTCGTCACGTGAACCTGGACCATTTAGGAGTGCTGTGCATACCAGGATGGTGCACCTGAGGGACAGGAGTGAGGATAACAGGAGCACGTTGTCATGCATATTACAAGGGTTACATGTGTCCAGTGGGCACGTGTGTGAAATGGACAGCTATGTATAGGGCAGATGTTGTCCTATACATAGCTAGGAACCAATTGGCCTTATGTTTCCGTAGGATGAGGGTCGAATGTGGGGGAAGGAGATTAGGTATGGCCATGGAGGATAGGTATGGTAGGATTACAGACAAGACTGCATACAGGGTAGGTATATGATACATGTGGGGGGATACACCTCAGATGGGGATGGGTGTTTGGTATTCACAAGCCAATGGGAACAGTGGGACAGAGGTCCCCAGCCATGGGCAGCTGCCACTGCACCTAAAGAGCTGCAAAGGAGGCAGTGCTGTGGGCTGTCCAGGAGGGGCAGCATCACCCTGTAAATGTGACACTCTGCCCTTGAGCTTGCCTATCTGGCTTCAGAACCCCTTAGTGAGCCCCCAATGCACCATGTCCGGGACTGCCCGACAGCAGACATGTTCCTGTCTGGCCCTGCTCCCAGGGGGAACATGCCACTTCCTCAGTGGTGGTACCACCAGCAGGTGGAGCAGAGCCAATAGAGGTTGAGGAGCGAGGCTGGGCCCCAGATGTGCTGGTGCCCGGTGCCATGGTCAGCTGAAGTGGGACAGGAGGTTCTGCTGGGACCTCCCAACCCATACAGCCTATGGTATTGCAGTTTAAACCCACATATGGCTTAGTGACAGACAACAGCATTCAGGATTACCTACAACAGTATGCATAGATATCATCATCAACCCAACACAACAGATGATATACATTTGCAGAGGGAGCACAACACATGCATATATAATGCATGACTTCTGTACAATGTGTAGTACATGTGTGACTGCAGTTATGAACAGTTGCCCATTATTGGCTTGTCACTGGGAACCCCAGACAGTGTCTGTCATACCACTGTTTCATGTGACATATGTCCAGTCAGGGATGTGATGGCAGTAACACATCCCTATCACCATGTACTGTCTGCAATTCTCACACTATGCTCCTGAGATGCACACATGTGTGTTCAGTGTGTACCACAGGAAACAAATGGTTCCACACACTGACCAAGTCACAGATGCCCCTAGAGATGGGGGTCCCTCATGAACAGAGTACTGTCATGTCTGTATTAAAACATGCAGAATAGTCATTACCACACACAACATGTTAAACAGGCAGCATAGCTACACTTACATGTTGTAGTCATGTGTGGCCCAGCACCCTCCTGTCTTTAAGCTATTTCTCACTGTGTATGATGTTTGAGGTACACCCAGATATCATCTGTGATGCCAATTCAGAACACCACATCCAGGTACCACTCACAGTGACTGTCATGGCCAAATACCAACATGATATTCCTAGATAGTGTATTGTGTTTATCATGCAAATGGTTATGGGAACATCATCATAGCTGTTCCACATGCAATCAGCAAGTGGAGGACTCCAATAGGTGCAGAGGCCATCACCTGATCATGCCCATCACTTACAATACATATGCTGCTGCTGAGCAGGTGTACACCTCCACATCCACCAGAGAGTGTGTGGGAGGGACAGGCAAAGTACACCAGAGAAGGGCTTGGAGACTAAACCCTAAGCATCATCTGCCACATGCCTAACAGTACTGGGGTCAAACCCCTGACTGACTAGTCATTACTATTACATGTGCATGAAGTTACTACATGTGCCACAAAGCCAACATGCTGTTGTGCTGTAAGAATATATATGTGTGTAGGTGAGAGACATCTGCAACAGAGATATAGTAGACATACATTAGGTTTAGCACACATGGCTGTCCACGTGAACGGATGCCATTGTTACCACAACCACACTCTCTAATGGACTCGTATTGACACTGTTTGCCAGGGCCACAAATACACAACCTAACTACTTAGTTTGCCACACTGCAGTAATGCACAGGACTACATGCACCACAGGGGATATCTGGAGGTTCTATGGGCTAGGGCATGTGAAAGTGTTTGACATCTGTTGGTATGCCAATGAGGGTTATACTGGGAGTGACTGTGGTTGGGAGCATAATAACCCACATGCAAACACAAGGTGCCAGTACTGACATGCATGTATGCATTGCTTCATTGGTGTGTAGTAGTTGGCTGTGCCAGATGGCTGTACAAGGCTGGGTGAGGGGTAATCCTTGGCATCATGTAACCCGACAATGGTGTGCAGTGCGGTACAGGGGTGTAGTGTCTGAAATGTCCCACACAGATGGGTACTGCATGATCTGCCCTGACATCCTGGTTACCAATGTGTATGGCCATAGCTTTGCAATGCATGCCATGTCTGTGTTTGATAGTCCTTCACATGGACATTGCCTGGGATGTGCATATCCCACAATACTGTACAGTGACATGTATAGGTGTACCTGGTTTGGCAGGCACATGTTGTGTACGCAGACTGTTATAGCCTGATATGCCAATACTGGCCTAGTGTGGCAAAACCTGCTTATAGTCAGCAGGTCAACCCTGGACCTGCATTGATAGCATGATACAGGTATTCCCTGGTATCAGTGGCATTGGTCCATACAGGGCACATGTGTATGGCATTGTATGGCCTCTGTGGATCACATTTGATGGCACCACATATGTTGCAGGCATCCAGTGGGGAACATAGTGAAGGCACATTGTCCGTAAATATGTGCCTATTGTACCGCTGTACAGGGTGTCATGTCCTCTGCAGCCCACTGCATTCACACTGTGCCTACTATGTGTCATCAATGTGCAAGGTACTAGCAACATAGTGGGAAATCCTAGGCAGGTGTGTTTGTGTATGGCACATGGGTGCAGGACATATACTGGGTACTAGTAGGGTTGCATACATTGTTCACCAGGCCTTTTGCCAGATGTAAGGGTTTGGCTTGCCAACACAGTCCCATGGCTGACTGACAGCTGTACTCCTCGTGAGGTGGCCAATGTGTCATAAGACGGACACCATATAAGAAAACTACAAAAAACACTCCCCAACATGTCCAGTGGTTAGACACTCACAGCCACCTCTACATAGGCTCTGACAGCCAAACACACACACTTGCCATGTCCTGTATTCGAACCCCTACCTACAGTATCGTACTGCAGCAATATGCATTTAAGGCATGTGCTACGGAAAATACTGGGTTGCAGCACTGCTACAGGTGTATTCCTAGGTGGGTGACAACAGCAGGATTGACAAAGGTGGTCATGTGATTTGTACAGAGAGTGCATACTCTACAAAACACTCTACTTGTCTCACGCAGGCAGGCAGACACACACACACAGCTGGCAAGTCTGGGATTAGAACACCGACCTAACTGCTTTATCACACTACAGCATTATGCAGTTACAGAACACACTACCAAGATTACTGGGTCACAGCACTCCCAGAGGTGTATTTCTAGGTGGGTGACATCATCAATCTTGCCAAAGTTGGGTATAGGAATTGTATGGAGTGTGAGCAGTCTAAAAGAATTATTCTGTCCTCAGGCAGACGGAGACACACACACACACACACACACACACACACACACACACACACACACACACACACAGTTGGTAAGTCTGGGATTAGAACACCAACCTAACTACTTTATCACACTACAGCATTACGCAGTTACAGAACGTACTACTAAGATTACTGGGTCACAGCACTCCCAGAGGTGTATTTCTACATGGGTGACATCATCAGCCTTGCCAAAGGTGGATATAGGAATTGTATGGCATGTGAGCAGTCTAAAAGCATTATTTTGTCCTCAGGCAGATGGAAACACACACAGTTGGCAAGTCTGGAATTAGAACACAGACCTAACTACTTTATCACACTACAGCATTATGCAATTACAGAATGCGCTACTGAGATTACTGGGTCACAGTACTCCCAGAGGTGTATTTCTAGGTGGGTGACATCATCAGCCTTGCCAAAGTTGGGTATAGGAATTGTATGGAGTGTGAGCAGTCTAAAAGCATTATTCTGTCCTCAGGCAGAGGGAGACACACAAACATGCCAGTGGTGTGATCAGAACACCTACCTATCTACAGATCACCATTACAATACTACATAGTTACGAGTCACGCCACAGAGACTACACGTTTCAAAGCTGTCATTATGACCTTCTAGGAATGTGGACATCAACAGGGATGCTGGCAGTTAAGATGTACATACCTGTGAACCTGTGCGTTTAAAGTAGGAATCCATCCTGAACTGGAGTATGCCCATCTGTGGAATGGATGACAAATCACTAATAATTGTAGTTACAAAGTATGATAGACTTTACAATTTCAGATACCCTACAGAAAATCACAGCTGACACACAAAAAATATTCTAGTAACATTTTAGTATATAAGAGCAATATTTAAAATCTGGCACTGATTTGAGAAATTGCCCCTCTCCATTTATTTTTGGCTTTGTTCATTAATCTTGCAGAGAGAGAGAGAGTAAGTAATATATTTTTTTCACAACAGAATGAGATGTGCACGTAGCAAAGTAAGGTTTGAATCTGTCTGTCTCTGGGTGAGAATAACAACTACTTGTTTGCTCAAGTGAAACATTTGGCTTTACAGGACTAGTTTGCATTTGTGTACAATAAGTTGGGATGTTTGGATTTCTGGATGTTTGTGTGGAAATACATTTGAAATACATTAAAACTATTATTATTTTTTTACCAAAATCTGACATCTCAGATGTACACAGTCAACAACAAGACTATAACTGATGGCCAGTTGTTTTGTCATGATTGAATTAAGTAATCCTTAATGTGGCTTTGCAGAACTGCTGGTCATTTATGTAAAGCAACTTGAAATACTTTACTGTGGTTATTTTTATTACAGTCAGAGATAGGGTTTCTGATCATAACATACTTATGTGTTTAAGGCATGGATGTCAAAAAATTCTCCTCAGGAGTGAAGCTCTTAAAGTAATTCTTGGCATCCACATCAAGAAAACATAATAATGATTATGACAAGTGAGGCACAGTCATAATTCTTTATAGTACATAGAGCTTCATCTGCTCCATGCACTAACACTTAGTAGAAGAGCAAAGTGTTTTACTAACTTTAAAAGCCTTTAGTGTACCTCTGAAAAATTAAGTAAGGGTTATGACCAGTGAGACATAATCATAATTCTTTGTTGTGCATGGAGCTTGAAAGCCAATGAAACACCTAGCACTGCCCAACAGACAGCAAGCAAAAACAAAGCCTCCCTCTGAAGAACAAATGTCTTTAAAAGCTGTTAAAGTGTGGCAGGATGAAGTTTCTTTGTTTAGATCTCAAGGATAATAAACAGGCATCATAAGTAAATATTAGAAGTGAGTCAATACATCTGCTGTGCTATAATAATAATCATATTCTTGGCATTCTTGTTTTTCAGTCTCCACTAAAATTAACGTTTAGTAATATCTTATAAAACATTGCTTCCTTGCAGGTGGCAGATCAAAGCATCTAACAGTGTTCAAATGTGTTTCATCTTCTACTGCTGCTCTTTGCCAACTAGCTGTCTGCTGTTCAGTCTCTGGCTGGGAACATGAGCTTAACAGCATTTAGGGCTACTTAACAAAAACTTTTGAAGAACACTTTAGACATCAGAAAGGTGCTTGTCTTCTTCCCTATAATTTTTACTGTAATTGCATAGTTCCATGCACAACAGCTGAGATGTATACAAAGTTCAAGCTGTAATTAATGGTTGCAGACATTGTTGGGTTATAATGGCAGCAGCTTGAATGGTCTTTTATTGTTTAAAAGAATCAGGAATGCAAATTCAAAATAGCATGTAAATTTATGTCTAAAAGTGAATATATATATATATATATATATATATATATATATATATATATATGTGTGTGTGTGTGTGTGTGTGTGTGTGTGTGTGTGTGTATGTATGGAGGGTGGGTCCATGGATTGAAAAAGCACCTATGGCCGAAGGTGCATGTAATCTGCCACTGCAGTGAGGACAGATTGACTGCATATGGCATTAACTGTTAATATGTTAGGTATTAAAAACAAAATAGCACACAATGAAGCAGTATAACTATGGAATGAAATCTGAGAGAATATTGAGAAACAGAAGAAGTTAGAAATTGACTGATCTGGTATTGTAGCATAAGAAATGTACTGATTCATCTCTTTTATTTATTTATTCTTATGTTTTCTACCCTTTAGCTCTGAACAAAACATTTATTTTCTTGATGAGGCAACATCAATATGTCACTAAAGGCCAGATTCTATTAGACCTGCACTTGGATAAATGATTTTCTCTGGTGTTAAGTTTGCTTTATGGGTGGGCCTTACATCGGAGTAAGTCACTGACAAGGACAGCAAGTCTTTTGGAATCTGGCCCTTTATGTAACTATGTTACTGCATTTGTATAAAATGAACACTGTAGAAATGTGTGGAAAAAAATCATATTGTTAGAAGAGCAATATAAATCTTAAGAGGAAAATAAATGTCATGAAACATGACTAGAGACCCTTCTTGTTTTGCTAGCTGTCTCTGTACACCGCAAATGTGTATTTAGAAAAGTTCTAATGGCTAGAGTTACAGTATATTTTGTAGTTATATTTCTGGACAGTGAGAGAAAGTAACCACACATATTGATGCACAAAGCTTTATATTATATAATGACTGGCTAGTAATGGTTAAAAAGGAGCATGCTGATCAGTGAGCCCAACTAGCATGCCCATTGTAAATCCGAGAATATACCAATGAAAAAAGGTCTGGTCACCCAGACTTTTTTCCATTAGTATATCTAATAAAATTTTTACTTTTCTTTCTTATTTTTTTTAAATAAATTTACAAAACAGAAGACCTTAAATGAATGAGGGAGACAGTGCAGACAAAAATAAGAGGATAATCTGGTATGTTCCGCAAAATTATAGAAACATACCGGATTATTCTTTTATTTCCTCTGTCCTGGCTCTCCCAAATGTTAAAAGTCTCCCGATTTATTTTTAATAAATAAATAAATAAAAAGCAATGGAGATCTTTTTTTCTCCATTTCTTCCTTTGCACGGCACTGATGTACTATGTAAGTGTGGGAACACAAGCCCGATGCTCATGGGCAGTACATCAGAAAAGCCCCAGGACACCTGAAAAATGCAGAAGGGCACCACTGAGGCATTATACAAAGACATTATTTAAGAAAAGTAAGTATTTTTTTCTTAAATAATGTCATTGTATAATAACAATAACCGACTCAGTGGTGTGGTATATTATAGCAATAACCCACACCTGGGTGTGGGTAATGCGGGATTTACCCACGGTCGGCATGGTTTGGTCCCGAGGGCGAACATTACCCACACCCAGAAGTGGGTTATTGCTATTATACTATGACATTATTTAAGAAAAGAAATAATTACTTTTCTTAAATAATGGCATTGTATAATGCCTCTTTGCTGCCCTTCCGCAGCTGTCTGGTATCCGCGGCAGTTCTGATGTACTGCTCATGCCTACGCAGTACATCAGAGCTGTGGCCAAAAGCAACGGAGAAAGCAAGATCTCTGTTGCTTTTTACTGTTTCACTATGTTAAATGGGTTTAACATAGTGAGACAGCTTTAAAATAAGCAAAGGAGATGTCCGTTGCTTATTTTAAAGCTGTTTCGCTATGTTAAACCCATTTAACATAGCGAAACAGTAAAAAGCAATGGAGATCTTGCTTTCTCCATTGCTTTTTTTTTTTAAAACCTGTCTCACTATGTTAAATGGGTTTAACATAGCGAGACAGCTTTAAAATAAGCAACGGAGATCTCCTTTGCTTATTTTAAAGCTGTCTCGCTATGTTAAACCCATTTAACATAGCGAGACAGGTTTAAAAAAAAAGCAACGGAGAAAGCAAGATCTCCGTTGCTTTTTACACACTGTGTCGCTATGTTAAAGGAGTTTAACATAGCGAGACAGTGTTTTAAAAGAGCGACCGGACCTTTTTCCATTAGTATAAGTCGATTTACAACGTGCACACTGGCCAGTCAGCGTGCACGTTTTGGAATATTAATGGGGGGTCATGGTATAATGAAGATTTACCCATGGTTGACTTTATTTCATCACATGGGCTTTACCCTCATGATTAAACCACACCAACCATGGGCAAATCTTCAATATACCACACTGACATCATTGGTTATTGCTATAATACATCACATTCTCTAATTACATTACACGCACAAGTAATATGTATAAGACCATATGACTGGTTAGAATCAAAAATATTGCTTTGAGAAAGGCCAGCACCTATAGAAAACAAATCTTGTCAGATTTCTAGGCAGCCTATACATTTTTAAGCATTTTATGTTGTTTGACAGATAAGGAATAGGATGTTCAATTTTAACATCTTGTAATATACTATAAAGTATGTTTTATTAAAATATACTAGAGTACCTGTAATTTATTAAGATTACTGGTTATATTTCTGTTTCACTCTGCAAAAATATGAGGAAAGTGTTGAATAAACTTATACAAAAACCAAGCAACCAACCAAATAAACAAACAAACATATAATAAAACAACATCCCTCTTCCTCTCTATTTTGAACAGGTCACTTAGTGCACTTACCGAGATTACCTGTTTAGATTAGGTTATAATATTTTCTAAACTGCTTCTCTCAGATGTCTTTCACAATCCCTAAAGTAGCATGTCAGTAATTTCCCTTAGATAATACAGCTGCCTTTCAGATTGTTCAATTTGTCATTTAGAGGGATGTTTGTATGGTGTCATATTTTATAAAAGACCTATTCTACCTTTTGAAGCTGTCTGCAGCCAATTTCACTTTTATAAAATATAAAACTTGATTGTTCCTACTGCCAACAATACAGTCTTTTTCTTCTTAATTCTATCCAGCTAGTTGGCTTTTGCCCAAAGCACCCTGCACAAAGCAGCTAAATATAGGCTCACTTTTTAAAAAAAATCTTTGCAATCCCATGAAAGGGTTTCTAAAGTATGACAGTGACAGGACATTCCCATAATAGGTGTGCATAGTCTTCTCCTTGCTCATTGCAATGGCAGTAAATCATACGCTTGCCCTGCATGCCAAAAATAAAATACTTCCAAATACTGGCGTGTGACAGATGAAATCTATAGAGTAAGCAGTGAAGGGGCTCTTCCCCACCTCTCCAATGTTGTCACTAAGCAATTTGTCCACCACTGAGCACTTCCCCTCTCAAGAGATCAAATTGAGGCATCATCTTAATGAGCCATTCTCTCACACTTGCCACTTTCTTACATATTTTCAGTGTGTATACAGGCTAGAATGGATATGGTGCATAGTACACAGTTCCCTGGAAGGATACCATTTAGTCAACTTTTCTTCAGCAGGTGGGTAATATTCTTCCTTCTATTTTGATTTGACCACATCTATCCCCATGATTGACCAGAAATGCAAATGGTCTCATGTTTGAGCCTCAGTCTATACTCCGACCACAGATCATGCAACATCTGCATTGCTAGCCTAAGACTCTTATTTTCTCAAAGAAACCTGGCCTTCTAGTCTGTATTAACTGAATATATACCCTGAAGGCATGTCATGTCATTTATAATATGCATGTTCAGACAAGCTTTTGTAATACACTCATTTAGGTTTTTACTGCAACAGTTCTTTGCTGGATAGACAAGAGATAAGGCCTTCCATTTCCCATATATTTTCCCCATTTTAACCAGCACTGTATCATGATTGATCTGAACAAAATGATCTAATGTCTTAAACATAGGGAAACCCCAAAAAATGTCCATTTCTACATCTGACATCTCTCAAGTACTTCTGTTCACCTGGGTTGTCCGTCATCTCACTGCTAAGAGTCACTCATGTAGTGAGACAAAACTGTCCCCTGCCCACAGGATGGGTCAGCCAACAGCAGCTACTCCATCCTCACCTGTCAGCTCCTAGTGTTACTTGAACTCGGGTCATCTGCAACATAATCATGACTTTGTCCCTCCATGGTTAAGAGCTGGTCAGTTGAATAGATACCTTTGACACCAGGAATATCAGAAGGCTGCACTTTCTAGATTCACATATTCATATTCCAGTATTAACATTAGAAGACAGCATAGGAGAGGCAGCATTCATGAGGTACTGTGTTTGTCACATCTGAAAAGGAAGGAAATATATAGTATAGTATTATAATTCATGGCACTTGAATACCAGGTGTATACTCATAGACAAATGCTTTTACTTAAGCATCTTACTGTAACTAGCCTGAGTCACATGACTCACATCCCGGTCAAGGCTGTAGCCTGACACACTCTTTGTACTCTACTGAATACAATCTTTTTCAGAGCATCATATCAACATGGCTTTTTCAGGTCATATTATGTCTACAACTGTTTAAATGAATGCCTTTAAACCAGATGCAATATTGCTAATCTAAAAACAATATTTTTAATAGTTTTATGGGAGAACAGCTAACAATGTTATTTACATTTATTAAGTGCTTGGGGAGTGGCATTTTTGAGACATGTGTCCATTATTAAGTGATAGGTGTCCGGGGGGGGGGGTAGCACTAAGAGCTTGTGAGCACAAAATGGAATCTGCTTACTATACCCCTGATCCCAGTTACATATTACCTTAAATTATTGGCACTATTAACATATTTACGTCATGTCTCCACCAATCCCCCTAGAGTTTAGGATAGCTTACAGAAAATTGCATGCCTGTAGCCTGTGGGGATATGCTGTCCTTCTGCTTCAATGGGAATGTCACTTTCATGGCAGAATGCATCTCCTCTCTCCTCCTGTGATATGTGAGTCAGCACTAACCACTCACTTTCACCATCTCTGATTGGCTTATCCAGTGTTAGGGCCACTAATCAAAACAGGGCCATTTGAATGTTCATTTTGATTCTTCTTCAACTGCCTGAAATGAGGCATTACTTATTAACACTGTATTTGAAGATTATTTATATTGAAGTGATCACAATACTTCATACTTTCTATTTGGAAAACAGAATTTAATAAAGTACAAAAGTGTCTGATAGTTACATACTCACGGAATAAGAACATTAACAGGGTACATCACTGTGCATTGCTGGTATACGCAGCTTCCTTCTTTCAGAAATGATCTTTTGGTTTTGTTAAAGGTAAATGCCTTATTAAGTTTCTCACACTATGTTAGTAGAAGTTGCACAAAACAGCCTACTTGTACAAAATTCAGAACTCATGGTATAAATATCTCTTTTACATTTCCAGATATTAACTGTCAAATTTCTATTCCCTGGATTATTAAGCAATAAATATACAAACTTCAGTGACCTAGTGCCTCAGTAACTGTTTCTTATTCTTCTTTAAAATTCATGGTACGTTCTACAAGCTTATTGCTATTCTTAAAAGAGAAGCTTAAGTTGTGACAACAATTTTTTGAAGCCAGCAGATGGAGCAGTCTTACCTATACAAGCTTCACTTTTAAACAACTGCCTACTTGTTACAAAAGGATGCAAAATCAGGTATTGTCAGAAAACATAGCAATAACTTCTTGCCACAAATGTTTTATTTCTATGTTTGATTTTGTTTAATGTAGTTTTACTCCAGTGTTATATACAAGTCACCTGCACACACACGGAAGATCAAGTGTAAGAATTTGATATTCTATCAGTTTTTCAGATTTGACCATGCAGTGTTTTTATATATGTTAAATACTGCATACATTACACAAGTGACAGAAATTTAAATGAGAATATGACATGTGTTGGCTGATGATATATATATATAATGAGATCTTCAGGCTAATTCTGACAAAAGGACTTGTTCAAGAAACTATAGATTTTATAATTCTGTCTCAGAAGAGCTCCAATAGATAATAACATTTGTGAATACGTTCAGCAAAGAATGGTATGCATTTGAAATAGAAAAATTAAGAGAAGATTGATATTTAAGTAATAGTTCTTCCTCTTCTGTTTAAAGCTAAAGGATAAACAACAAGTAATGATCAGGTCAGAGATTCAAATCCCCCAGAATGATGCCATATTAACATTTTACAAAACACTTTATAATTATGTCTTGCTAAATGGAGAAGGTTCATTCATCAGAACATTTTCTTTTAGCAGTAGATGCAGCAAATCTCTGGTGTAAGAAGGAAATATGCATTTTTAACAATAGAGAAATAGGATGCGTGATGATGCTTTACAGGTCCAAAGACATTTAAGAGAAATGGGAGCTAGGAATTTTGTGATGTAAATCAAAAGAATGATTATGTTTATTACAAAAACAAAATAAAAGGGAGAGCTAAAGATAAAACCACACCTTTAGTGCATTCAAGAAACAGTCTTCGAGCTGAATGAATCCATCTTCAGGTAAGAAACGTTGTATATCCTTTGCAATATCAAGTGAATATCCAGCAGTTCTAACAAGAGGAAATAAATCCTTTGCTAAAATAACCACAGCAAGCTGGAATAACATCCCAAATGAAATCATAAAAACAAACTATTTAATTTAATTCAGGAAATGAACATACCTCAGTGAGGAATATAAGTACACCTGCACTAATGATAGCTAAAATGACTTTTACCTTCACCTATGTTAAGGAATTGATCATAACCAAATTTACCATATGCAAAAGCTGTAGCACCAAATAGGATTATTTGTCTGTATGTATTGTAAATATTTTATGTAGTGTTTATTGAAATAATGTCTAAATAATAGTATTAATATTAGGAATACAATTCTATAAAAAGGTCAATCTCTGTCCTTTGGAACATATAGATTTGTTTGCTATCATATGCATTGTTTTAGATTTCAAAGTCATCACAAATTAGAGTGTAAGAATATTTTTTTATATCTCAATTATATTTTATTTCTATATGTATTTCAGTTTTCTGTAAAAAATGCATTCCAAGTCTGTTGCTTGCCATGTAGACCTATAAAGTTAGAGTTTGTTTTATTACTTTTTAGTATTTTACAGTTTCTGTCAAATATTAAGAAAACGTATCTAATCAATTTGTTAATTACATATATTATACTGTATGTATAACTGTAATTATAATCATCTTATAACTACATTTACAGTACTACATATATTATATATAGTACTGTAATTATAGTTTTATTTATTTATTTTTATTTAACATTTTCTTACTGGGAAAGTCCGATTGGGACAGAGCCCATTCTCAGTGGAGGCCCGGGAAAAAATGCTCCAGATGCATGTCTTTGGAATGTGGGATGAAACCAGAGCACCCAGAAACTCATGCGAATGTAGGGAGGACATGCAGACTCCATGTAGATGGCACCCCAGCTGAGATGTGAACCAGAGAACCTCTTGCTCTGTGGTGACAACACATGCTGGTGTTTTATGTATTTGTCTTATAGTCTGAAAAGGGTTTAAACTCAGTCATCTAGTTGCCAAACAAACAAACAAACAAACAAACAAAATTAAATACATTATTGGCAGAAAAGTCCAGTTTGCTCCCAACTAGTGGTTGGTTTGGAATTGAAGGAGATATGGTGACAAAAAAGAAAATGTCATTTTTAAGAAAGGGTGGTATTGCAATGATAATTTCAGTGTCATCGTTAACCATTCCATGTTTTTCTCTCCAGTACTCTGGTTGATGGACACCAATGAGTAGCTCTCAGAGCTGAAATTACATAAGGCCATTTTACTGTTCATGCCTATACAGTCTGTGCCGAATTCCCATTATCAGCTGTACGGCAATAACACTCTATTTATTAGGTGATTCAACACATCTTATGCCTGCTGCTTGCTTAATACCTGTATAACACATGAAGGTAATGGCACAGGTGTGAATATGCTTAGCTTGTCTTATTCTGTACAATTAGAAGAAAACCTGTAAATCACCATATTTTTCAGTTAAACAGATATTTTCTCCATGAGGTTTTCATTATCATTATGTAAGAGTACAACGATGTTTGGACATGAACTATTGCTATTACTTTAACCACATTAGTGCTGTTAAGACTCATGGATCATAGTAAACTAGACACTATGCTGCACATCTAAAGTGTTCACTTAAATATAAGGATTGCTGTGTCAGTTGGCACAGGATCTTGCTAGCATAACTTTGGACTGATACATGCATGTCCATTTAAACAATGAACTCCCTGTGCATTAATACATATTCCCAAGGCAAGGAATTCGATTAAAAGGACACCAATAACTATGAACTGCAACCAAGATAGTATCATTCATCTTTCTACATTTCTTATGATAGTCATCACCTTTCTCTGGTTTACAGGTTATGTCCTTCCTGTTAATGGTTCTACCTGAGACATGATGGTATTCACATGGTATTACCAGTCAATGCAACCATAAATATTTCTATAGCTGAGCTGCTCTGATCAACAATATGATTCATAGTCATAGTCATATACATGCATTATGGTGCTAAATCGTAGATAACATGTATGAAGATAAATTTCCCACCTAAGCAGTTTAAGCAGCTGTGGTTAACCACTTTAACACTCTCAATTATTTACATTCTTTCCACATTGCTCTCTTGTAATGTTGTGTACCATGGCCACATATGAATGATTGCACTAAGCATGATCGCATGCAAAGCAATGCAATAGGGTATGCATGGGCATGATTTACAGACGATAGCTTCAAAGTGACATTTTTTTATTGCACCTGGAAATCACACAGGGCTCTCCCATGCAAGTCTCATTCTTTTTATTGTTCTGTGCTATGCAGGGTCACCCTGCTTGCTTTACATAGTATAAAGGTGTTTATGAGTACTGCTCACAAGATTTAACAATGTAAAACTGTTATGCATACTGTTACTTTTTAATGGCTCAAAGATGTGAATATACTGTTAGGAATACACTGGAAATATTACTATTGAGGTAGTTTTACCAACAGTAATGGCCTAGACTGTTTGACTATCAAACACATATCAGTGTTTTAATGTTCATTCTTAAAGAAAAAAAGAAAGAAAATAGATAAATGCTTGCATCCTATTAACAGTTTGGACAGTACCACATAATCCCAGTAATGACTCAACATATTCGAGGATGCACTTACTTATGGAGATACACAATCATTTTGTACTAAGATAACCAATGCTGTAAAACAAGTATCAGAGTCTGGTCTTTCAGTTCAGCACCATTGAGAACATTAAACTGCTTTATTATCGTTGTAGATAAAACTGATGGCTGAAATGCATATTGCAGCAAAATGCGTATTTTTCTACAAGGATTTACTAAGACTTTGAGAAATCAGGATTTAACAAATGTTAGTCTACTGACATCAGATTCCTACCTCATATATTTAGATTGTAGAATAAAGTGATTTGATTTCTTTGTGTTAGGATCTGAGCTGTGTAGCATTCTTCCCCACCACTACCGCTATAATGAATTAGTTAACTCTGACAACGGCTCATTGAAGGATGGTATTACAATGCACTAATGACGATCTTAAAACACTAGTGCATACACAATGTAGGGAAATAGATCCACGTGGAATAAAGAGACCCAGACAGGTGTAATAGTAGGAGGAGCAACAGGACTAATAAAAAGGACTTTACAAGTATACTTAAATATGTTGCCAGTACATGTAACTCCATATGAACTGCAGGAGGCAGATGTCTCTCTTTTTCAATGTTGCAGTATTCCTTACTAAAGATATCTCCTACCAAGGATCTCTGTACATCTGGCCAGTATACAACAGCCTTAGGCCTGTCCACTCACTGTACATCAAACATATGACCTACATCCATGACATAATTTACATAAATGACATACATGTGCCTAATCCTCAGAACTTGTTTACTGCCAATCCAAATGTTACTTTTTTAATTCAATCAGTCAAGTCGTTCATCACATTGTCTTAACTATCACGTCTCTAGCAAATAAGTACCCCATTAATGACTTTTCCTTCTTTCATTTTGCTGGGTTACCATTTTACATTCCATCCAGAAAGGGGAAATGTAAGTGTGTGAAGCAGATTCCCAATAAAGGCAGACATGGCAAGTGCCTTTTCTGCAAGTACAGACCACAATCTTATTCAGTGTGCTATTTATAAGGCTTTTGTACTGAAGACACTTTGCAGTCATGTTTCCCTTTCTGTTTATCATGAGAACCAATGCCTGAAGTTACTTACGGAGGGAACCATGGCTTCTGAATATGCCTTCCCAGATATTCAGCAGCCTTTTAAGAAGAAGTAAAAAAAGATATGTTTAGAGATTTCTGATGTCCAGCTCTGCTGAACATCTTATGTCAGGTCAGATGAAGAACCCAAAGACTGTCTGGTTCCAATGCCAGTTCCCTCTGTTGTGACCAGTTTGGAGGCTGACACAGGGTTGGTTTCACCCTACTGTTCAGAGCCATAAACTACCAGACCCATATGACCAAGTATGCGCTGGCTCTTCTAACTAAACTCGGTGGTGTTTTGTCTGACATGCCTTATTCCGTTACTAAGACTTCTGCAGTTTCCTTACTGAATTCTCTTCTCATGTAGTTTCTGTCAAATGCTGTTATGACATTGCTGATATATCTTCTAGAGCTACTGCTTCAGGTTCAATTTTGCACAGGTACTCCTGGCTTTTGTTGCAATTTATTTCTGGTGATATAAAAGCCAAGTTGTTGGATTCTCCCTTGCACACAGAATCTGTTTGGTTCTGCAGCTGCAGAGCTTTTAAAATGTCACAGGATAAAGGGAAGGTTATGCATTATCTCAAACAATTTTTTCTTCCCTAACCCTAAATTTCAGAGGAATTATCCTTCTAAGTCTGTGCATAGACAACAGAAGCCTTCCTTAAGGGGAAAGACATCTTCCAAAATGTGTTTGTACAAACCTGCTTAGGATTCTTGGGATCAGAATCCCTTTTTTCCTGAAAAGTCTGCTTCTATTTGACATTTATCCTACCCTGATCCTTAGTCAGATTCCTCTTTACCTGCTGTTAACTCTGTCCTAGCCCATTTAGCAGCAGGTCACCACAGACGATTATGTACTTTGCATAATACAAAAATCTTACTTCATGGTTTGAAAATTCCTTCCACTATTTTCAGGGATTCCTCAGCATCCACTTTGCCAGCTTCCTCATTTTCCTCCCATTCCTGAGGACCTTTTGGCACAGGGAAATATTCAGCCTGTCTCTTCTTTTTAAAGAAGTACATGGTTTTATTCTAGGATGTTTGTGGTGCCCACGAAGGATTGTTGTTTGAGGCTTACTCTGGATATCTCTTTTCTCAATACTTTCTGAAGGTACCCTCTTTCAAAATGTTATCTCTGTAGTCCTTGTTCCACTTGTTACTTTCTCAGGCCTGTATATTCTTGCTGGGCTTGAACGACGCTTATGTTTACATTCCTTTTCACGCTCTCATAAGGAAAGTTTTACAGCTGTCTGTTTCTTCCTCACACTATCAGTTCTGTGCATTGCCTTTTGGTATAGCTCTGACAGTCTTTACCAAATGTCTAACTCTGGTCATAGCATACTGACATAGCAAGGACAAACAATAAACTACCAGACTCTTATGACCAAGTATGTGCTGGCTCTTCTGTTTAAACTTGATGGTGTTTTTTTCTAACATGCCTGATTCCAGTGCTAAGACTTCTGCTATTTCCTTATTGAATCCTGCTTCTCAAGTAGCTTGTCATTCTGTCAAATTCTGCTATTCAGCTTGTTACTTCCTCCCAAAGAAGCACAAGGATTTATTCCAGGATGTGTCTGGTTCCCACAAAGGCGGGCTCTTTGGGGCCCATTCCAGATCTCTTTTTTTTTCCCTATCTGGACAGCCTTCTCATTCATGCTCCTTCCTAGCAGCTTCTTCTTCAGAGTCTCAGCTTTACCATTCTGCTGCTTCAAAGTGTAGTGTTCACCATGACGCTCAAAAAATCTGTTCTGACTCCTTTACAGGATCAAGTTTTCCTGGGATGTAATTTATTGACATTTGTTTACTGGTTAAATAGAGCTAGGTCCAAAGGTTCCCATTTTCAGCAGAGGCCCAGGGAGAAAAGCTCCAATGCTATTACAGAAATTTAATGAAAGACATAATAATATAAAATCTTAAACAACAAATTCATAAATGTAGATAAACAGAGAGATAATAATTTATAAAAAGAACATCAAGCAGCAACAGATTACAAATTGGTAGAATAGGTAGCCTAAGAATAGAAGATATATAAGTACAAAGGTGAGGAAAGTTGTTTAGAATAAGGGTTCATGTAGCAGTAACTGTGTGGGGGGATACAGAACAGTAATGAGAGGAGGTAGAATGAGGAGTAGTGGATAGAGGTAGCAAGGGTAATAGAAGGGAAGAATGAGAAGGGAAGAATAAGTAGCAAAAATGGGACAAAATGAGGAGATACTAATGAGTGGAAGAAGAAGTGGGTGCAGGACAGGTTCTAGTTTAAGCCTGGATTTGAGCAGGAGCAGTTCCAGGATTTTGATAGGTATTCCTTTAACTTGTGTTTAAAGCTTGGGATATTTGGATTAGCTGTGATTATTTTAAGGTAGAGAGTTACAGGTTTTAGCAATAGAATAAGAATGTAGACTTTGTCCTGCTGATTTATTAGGTTTATGTATGGAGAGTAATAATTTATCCTCAGATCTCAGAGATCTTTTAAGTAGATAGCTGTGGAATATGAAGTTAATGGCTGGCCAGTTGTTGGGTTTATGTATACTTTTATGGGCTATTATAAGTTGTAGGTAGCTGAAATATTGTTGAAAGTCAAGCCACTTAACAGTGTGCAGAGCTATGCAGTGATGGGTATAATGTTTTACGTAAGATGCAATTTTGCTATTTTGCCATAACCCATTTTGAGCTTTATGTTTAGTGAGGCTTCTATATTGGTGAGAATAGGGGCTCCGTATAGGAATGAAGGTAACAGGTAGGTCATTGCAATGGTTTGGTAGATGTCTGTAGGAAATGTGTATGTCTGTACAGAATCTCAAGGTTCTGATTGATATGTTGATACTATTATGGATGTGAAGGTCAAATTTAAGGTTTTCATGTATCATCATAACTAGCAGTTTAGAATGAGGAAGTACGTCAATTACTGTATTATTTTGTAAAATTATTGCAAAATTAGTTTTGTTTATGGCAAAGGCTTTTTGCTGAAAAGGAGGAGCTTAGTTTTACTGGGATTAAGTAACAATTGGGAATTACTAAACCAGGTCTCTACAGAATAGAATGCTTATCAAAGAAGTTGTTGTAGATGTGTTAGACTATCAGAGGATCATCTGCATATTGAATTTGGGAACCATGACAGAATGAGGTATGAAAATTATTGACAAAAAACATTGAAAAAAGGGGTCCACTATTTGAGCCTTTGGGAAGCCAAGTGACAGACAAGGACAGAGAGAGACACTTGCCATTTTACTGATTGCTGTCTGCTTGATAGGTAACTAGTAAAACATTGGAGACATGAGGATGAAAGCCCAAGTGTAGATAGCTGCTGTAGGAGTTTGGGATGCAAGATGGTGTCAAAAGCTTTTAACAGGTCAAGAAATAATGAAGATATATGCTTGCTGTAGTCCTTTGCAAAGTTTACCATTTCCATAGAGGACAATAAGGCCGTTCTGCCATGTCCTGGAACTAAAGCCATGTTGACTGTTGGTTACTAGTTTGTTGTGATGGAAATAACTGAGAAATTGTTTATGCCTGCATTTTTGAGAATTTTAGAGATACGGGATATGAAGGCAATGGGATGACAGTTGGATACATCAGGAGAGTTGCCTTTTTTATGCAAGTTATGATAGGTACACAGGTTCATAGGTGTTTACTAGGCTAATGACCACAAGGGCCTTTTTAAGCCTAGCCATGCATCACAAATCTCTGACAAGTTCTGATACCCTTGATAAGTGTAAGCATTGGCCTGTGAGATGAACCATTTACATGTTACCTGTGTCCATTAGAGACATAGGTGTCAAACCAGGGATGAATTTCTGATTTCCCATGCAATTGTCCAAGCTGCACTTGAATTGGATTAGGGAGTAACTCTGCTTCACATTGATGGGGAGCCTGTTCCATAGACGGTGTAGTCTCTGGGATACATACCTATCTTTCCAGCAGGTCGTATTTATATCACAGGCAAGGTTTAAGTCTTTAGAATGGGTAATTTTGGTGCTGTTTGTTTTGTTAAAATGCCTTGGCCAGGTCAAGGTAGGCAGTGTGAATGATTTTGCCCTCATCCATTGCTTTGATGACCTTCTCAAATAAGTCCACCAGGTTGAGTGGTATGATCTGCCCTTGATGAAACCAAACAGAGCTGGATCCAGAGTCTGGAGGTTTACTATATCACTATTGATCATCTCCATGATAATTCTCTCCATGGCTTTGCATATAAGACTAGTAAGACTTATGGATCTGTAGTTTCCAGTGTCTGTAGATGGTCCACCTTTGTGAAGAGGGATGACTGTTTCCTTTCTCCATTCATGAGGCATGAAGCCTGTTTGGAGGCTAAAGTTAAGTAGGCATTCCAGAGCCCATGACAGGTCATGTTTCATGCTATTTAGAAGGCATCCTGGGATATTGTCTGGGCCCATTGATGCAGTGTTCTTGGTCTTAGAGAGATCATTAAGGACCTGTTCCCTAGTGATAGTAGGGAAAGTTATATTTGATGATATTTCCTGAGGAAAGGTTGAGGGGGAGAGAAGAGTAAAGTTGGAGTTGAATGTATCAGCCAGAAGATTTGCTATATCTTCTGGCTCAGTATAGGTGGCTGTATTTAAAATGAGCCCTGCACACAATTGTGTATTGCCTTTGAGGTTGTGGACATAGCTAAATAATGATTTGTGAATGTACTTGTCCTGGGAGGCCAAATGTACCTCAAATTTGACTTTGGTAGACTTTATTTGTCCTCTGAATAATTTTTTTAGTTTGATGAGAGTGCTTTTACCCTGTTGGGTGCTGCACCTCCTAATTTTTGCCATGATTTTCTACCTCCTGTTATACAGCTGATTGATTCTGTGATTCCTCTAGGGTGGCTCATTTTTTGAGTTAGTTCTTGGTGGGTACAGCTGCTTCTATGCAGCTATTAACATGCTTGTATAGCTTGTATAGAGTTTCTGTGAACAGTTCTGCATAGGCAGAAGTGTTCTCAGAGATTATGATGGAAGTCTTTTTCCAAAGGCTTGGGGCATGTGCTTCAGTGATGGTTTATGAAAATGCTATTAGTGTGGACTATAGTTTCTGAAAACATTTTTAGATAGTCATATGCAAGGTTATAAGCTGAGGTTGATCATGGTTGAGTTTATAATGAAGGTTATTTATGATGCTAGCAGGGACAAATTGAAGTGTAAAAGTTAAAGGAGTTGTAGAGGATTTATTTGAAATGTTAGATTTAGTAGGTGTAGAAGAAGATAAATTGGTAGGACTTTGTCGATGTGTTACATTATAGTCCAGGGATTGAGAAGAACATGGATTAAAAGGCTGAGTGGTGAGGTTAGATATACTTTTAATAAAATAGTTGTTAAGGCTGATTGTAGTTTGGTAAGATGATTGGTCAGTACATGTAGTAAGGTTATTTTTGGGGGTTCCTATTAAATGATTAAAGACCATTCTTTTGAATGTGCCTTGATCGAACTTGAAAGCACGAAAAGGCAAAATAGCGAAATGGCATATAAGTGAATTCTTTCCCTGGGAAAGAAATCGCTTGGCCGCTTCCATTACTTTGCCATTTTCATGACTGTAGTGCGATCTCAGAGTTGGTATATTTAACTAGGGGGGTGGGGGGCACAGCCCCCCTTTATGTAATGTTCTACAATTTTTGTTTTGTTTTGTTTTGTGGAACAGCAATTTTTTGCCCTTGGAAAAAAAAATCACTGTTTGAAACATTTGAGATTGCAAGCTTTCACTTACATGAGTTTGATAAATCATCGTTCACTTTTTTAAGCATTCGATGATTTAACAAAGACCCATTTTTGGTTCCAGGGTTAAGTAATGAAGGAATGGAAGACCAGAATTTTGGGGGGGGGGCTTTTTTTACTGTGTGTTTGTAGGTAGGTATAAAAGTCTTGTTTTAATCTTTGGCTACTTGCTTTTTTACTTTGTTATGAAGTTGCTTGTACTTTTGCAGGAATATATTAGTTTTATTTTTTAGCCATTGCTTCCTTGCTTTATCCCTGTTAGACATAAATTGTGTGGCTAGTTTTGATAGCCATGGAGCATGGTTAGCTTTGGATATTTTTCAATGAAGAGGTGTAACACTACAAACTTACTACTAAAGTCATTAACTGCTTCATCAAGGGGTAGTATTTTCAGGATAGACCAGTTTTACTTCTTTAAAAGTTCAATGAAACTTTGTTGATTAAAGTTTGATAGGTATTCTGTATTGATGTTCCTTAAGTGGGTTTAAGATTGCTCTGAGGATATATCCTGGAAGGTGATCACTTAACATGTCAGGAAGTGGTCCAGGGTTTAATTATTCTAGTAGGATTATTGACCAAAATCTAGTCTAGGATAGAGCCTTGATTGTTATTTTTATTATATCTTGTAGGTGTTGTGATGAGCTATGTATATCCATAGAGATGTATGCATGTGGTAGGGAAGGTAGTTGAAAAATTTTGCCATTTGATATTAACATTGTCTAAAATGATAGTTTCATTAGTGATTGTATTCGATATCCATGAAACTATATGTTCTAGGACTGTGATATTATTACAGGGGGGTATACAACACTATGCTACATAAGCTTTCTGTCTTGTTTAATTTTAAGAAGGTGATAAGAATTCCTGCTTTGGCAAATTGTGGAATATGAATGTGAATATGAAGTTGCAGTGTAAGAATTTAGGAAAAGCAGTGCTATTTCATTTGCTTTTCTATATGTTCTATCTGCCCAAAGTATATTATAGCCAGCGGGAAGAAAATGAGTGTCTTTGATATTAGGTTTGAGCCAAGTCTTTGTGGCAACTATAATTTCTGGGGTGTTGTATGCTGTTCAAACACGGAGGTCTATGATTTTATTACAAATACTGCAAACATTTTGAGTAACTAATTTAGAGTTTTGGGGGGGTACTGATGTTGGGAAAGATGTGGAGTTTGGGCTAGGGTGAATGTCTACACACTGAAAAATGTTGGAGAATTTAAGAGAGTTGTATTGAAATATTATAGCATTTTTGATTTTTGTAGTTATGAGATTTTTTACATAAGTTGTAGGATGGAAATGAACTATTTTGTATTTTAGACAGAATGCTGGTTCTATATTGAATAGAGAAGGCGAAATATCAGAGGTTTTTTTTTGAGTTACGATTAATGTTAGTAGTTGTGATATTTTGTGAGTAAGTGTAAGATGGACTACAATTTAATATTGTCTTGTGTATGAGGAGAAGGAGAACTAGGGTAAGAATAGAGAAAGAGAGAGAGTATATTAAGTTGGAGAATAGCCATAGTGCTCTGTGTAGATTATAAAGCTATAATGAGATGATAAAACTTTTACTAATAGGGGAAATTATTGATTTGCAGACTAAATGGGAGCATTAAGAGCTGGGTGGTTTAGCAAGATGTTGCAAGAAAGTAAGACTTTTAGTTATTTGGGTAATGATAGATTTGAATACTGAATGAGAGCATTGAGAGTTGCAGAAGTCAAATGTGTGATATATTGGTATATAATATTTAATTATTTGAAGGATGTATATTCTAGATTATTTCCATATAGAGGTATTGATGTAGTGGAATAAGAGGCAGTGGTGTTGTAAGAAGAGAAAAGGATAACTACATTTTTTAAATAAATAATTGTGCCAGTAATGGGATAGGACAGAGAGTTGTAGAAGGAGTAAGAGATTTTTAAATGTAGATGTAGTGGTGGTGGGTGGGAATTGGAGTGGGGAAGGGGAATTGAGCATCCTGCACCAGGACTGAAAGGTTGTAGTTAAATAAAAAATCATTGAGGTATGAAAATTTTAGTCTTATGTCAACACTTGTACCACTTTCTAATTAAAGATTTCCTTGTTGAACCACTTACAATTTAAGTATTAAATGGTGAGACTTTTCATAAAGTATAATATTTAGTGTCAAAAAGTTTAAGAAGAAAGTAGAGATTCTTGCTATTAGGATGTGGGCAATATTTTATGTCATGAGACTTGATTATTTTGTAAATTTAATTTTTAGGGGCAATAGTTTTCACAAACTGAGTTTGCAATGCATTAAGAAATTAATCTGGCAAATATTTATGTGTCTGTGACTAAAGTATTATAGCTGGGTCAGTGACTATATTAGGTCTATAAACTGCATCCCAGTAACTTGTGTGCCCTCTTGTAGACATATACATATAGCAATTATTAGCTATAATATGTTTTTGAAGTAAAAAATGATGAGTAGTCCCTAATAGTCCAGAAGGATATTAGAAACATACATGGTAAAGGACACTAGCAGCTTGTCTAATCTTATGTAATCAGCCTGTTAGACCAAAAAAAACAGCTTTTTCTTTTTGTAAGGAAGGGTGTAATTGAAGAAGAAAAAGAGGAAAAGCAATTGGCTGGGGGTGCTGTCTTTAGTATCCATGTAATAACAAAGATAATGTAAATACTAGTGGTACTAGTAATAGCAAAGAACATATAAATACAATGTCTAATTAATGAAAGTCAATTGAAAAATCAGGTTGACAAATAGCCCCTACCTACTCTAATGACCACTGAGACAGCTGTGGTTGCAAGTTATTTAACCAAGAGCTAAAAAACACAGGAATGCAAGGAGAGAGCAGGCATGCAGAATGCAGAAAAAAGTGAGAGTTAGAAAAGATGGACCAAGCTAGGAAGGAATACTGGTTGGCTAATATAGAGGCTAAGAGAGGAGTTGATCAAGGCATCAGAGGCACTCCACAAGCTGTTACAAAGTGAGTCATAGATGACACAAAGAAACTCTAACAGGTTGCAAGAGAAAGACAGAAAGATAAAGAAGATAGTCAGACAACGTTCATAAGGGATGCCAGCAACACCTTGCTCACCAGTCCACAAGACATCAAAGGCTGATGGAGTATAAACAGAATCTTCTGGATGAAGAAATCCCCACTGATGTTGTATTGCTCCAAACAAAGTCTACAATGAAAGAATAGGATGAACCACCCTAGAAGAAGTAAGAACAGCACTAATAAAATGAAGTCAGGGAAAGTGGCAGGCTCAGATAAGGTCAGGAGATGTGATAAAGATATTGAGTGAGATAGGGAGAAGTAGCTCCTGAGGGTACTCAAAGTAGTATTGAAAGAAAGACGATTCCCATATGACTGGATAATAAGCATACTTGTGGCAGTGTGCAAGAACAAAGGTGCCATCCACAATTATAGGCAATACAGAGGTATTAAACTTCTGTTACACTATATGAAAGATCTGAAAAGGGTGATTGATAAATGAATATAGAGAGTAGAAGAAAGTAAGATTGGAGATGAGCACTTTGTTTCAGATCAGCATGCAGCACAACTGACACAATGTTTGCAGTGAGGTATATACTTAAGAGGAAGCTAGAAATGAGGAAAGAGCCCAACTGGGCATTCCTAGACTTGGCGAAAGCATATGGCAAGGTCTCAAGAAAGCTGATTTGGCAGTACTGTGCTGGTTCTAAGTCCCAGAAACATTGACAGAATTAGTGCAAGCTATGTTCAAGGATCCACTGATGATGACTGAAGTATAAATAGTGTTCAGTGTCTCAGAAAGGTTCCCAGTGGGAATAGGTGTGCATTGGGGTTCATCCATGAGCCCACCACTGTTCACACTGGTGTACCACATCAGTAAACATATCAGAGTGGGCAGATCAGCAAAGCTGCTTCACACTGATGATGTGGCATTACAGTCAGCCTCCGAGCAACAACTTCAACAAATGATAGGGCAATGGAATGCAGAAATGAACACACACAGGATGAAATCGAGTGCAGATAAGCCATTGTAATGGCAGCAATTGGGGGAATCAGCTGAGAACTGAGAAAGAAGGGAAAAATAGTGGAGCAGGTTAATAGCATTAAGTATTTGGAAGGGGTGGTTGAGGAGAACAAAAGTCTGAATGAGCAGGTCTAAGCTATAATCATATGGGCTGCATCCAAATGCAACAGAGTCTTAGGTTTAGTGTATGACAAAAGAATTGCAAAGAAGCTGAAAAGTAAGGTGTATAAATTAGTGGTGCAGCCAGTACTGCTCTTTATGCAGAAACTTTGGCAGTAAAGGTAGAGCAGTTGAGGAAGCTAGAGGTGATGGAGATGAAATGCCTGAAGCAGATGGTAGGATGCACACTATGAGACAGATTAAGAAACAAGAACATCAGAGCAGAAGCCAGAGTATTTCCAATTGCTGTGAAGATAAAAGTGAACAGAATATGGTGGTTCGGGCACATGTGCAGAAAGACAGAAGACAATCTCGTGAAGATTTGAGACAAACAGTAAGAAGGCAAGAGAAAATGAGAGCATCCAGCAAAGAGTTGGATGGATTGTGTGAGATAAGACTTGTGACAGTCAGGCACTGAAGAAGGAAGAAGAATGGAATTCAATCTACAGAGATGGTGACAGTTGACACGACATACTGGCACTATGTAGAAAATGGGAAAAAGGAGTTGGTGATGATGATAACAAATGAAGCCTCATCTCATCAATGACTGTGAATTGCTTGATTTAACTTTTAATCAATGGAAGCATAATGAGCAGCATATCCAATACAAACTTATTGTGCTCTCACATTTCTATGGTGGATGCAGAATGTATCAGTGTGTGGAATAACATTCAGTTAATCACTGCCACATCAATATACCATTTTGCATCATCCACGGCAAAGATAACTGATAGCACTTATAGGAAAAGCACTCCTTCATGCTGTATGAAGGAGATGAAGAAATGTCTTTATGTCCTTCATACCCACTTCATGAAGCAGCTTCTTGGTCCATTTGATAGTCCTTTCAAAATGCAGATGCCTGTCATTACCATGTTCTCATGTTAAGCAATAGAATTGGTATCCAGCATCTTGGAGAGCATGCCAGCACTGCTGCAATAACGTGTAGCGATGCTGTCCTGGAAGTCTACAGAAATGTAAGGAGAGGACCTATATAGACTGTATGGGTAAATATTATTTACTTTTATCATCCAGATACATGCACAGTCCTCAAAAAAGCACTAATAATTTGTGCACTTTTATCTTTTTTTGTCCCCTTGGATGTATTGGCCTGGCTCCAAGTGCCCTATGTACACACTGTGTCTGCAATCCATACCCTTACCCACCCGTACTGTTCCAATACTTGCAGGAGCCAGTTGTGCATCCTAAGAGTGCCCTGAGGGCTCTGCCATCTCTACTTTGCCTTTCTCCATCCCCATCTCTCATTGCTTATATCCAAGGGCAATTCCTGTCTGTGGACCATGCCTCCCCTTAGAGATCATCATCAGTGCATGCCCTCCCTCCCTCCATGGATGGACATGGCCATCTCTCCATGCCACTCCATCAGACACTTGAACCAGTAATCGAAACTGGGTCAGCAGGGCCATAGTTAAGGCTTTATCCTTGTATGTCACTGGAGCAGCTATGTGCATTTTTATATTTCTGCTCAAAAAGAGCTATGTCTAAATACACTGGGGTGTTACAGGAGAGGGGTACAGCTGGCTGCAACTCGGGATATGTATTCCTGCTGTCTGCCTTAACGTTCAGTGTATTTCAACAATATGTCACACTTCCTATTGTGTTTCCATTCTGCAAGTCCTCCTAATGAAGAAGAGGTAGTTCTGTAGGCCAAAGAACTTTCACTGTTTTTCTTCTTTTCCTTCTTATGGTGTGTCTGATGTTTGTGAAGAATGTGTTACAATTGGGAGGGGAGAAGTCTCTTCTCCTGTAAATACCTATGAACAGCCATAGCTGTAGCAGATGGTAGAGACCATGTTGAAGCTTGCATTCAAGCACTGAGCTGTCAGTCACCCATGTTCTGAACTGCAGAGCTGATGGAGTAGCAAGTCCTGAGCTCATACTATGGCCTTAAATATGGCACAGGTTTGATTAAAGGCTCAAATGTCTGATGGATTGGCAGGGAGAGATGGTTCTCTCTACCCTGACATCTTTCTCCCCTTCTGTGGCCAGCAAACCACCTACCCGCCAAAACATATATATCTTCACTTATGAAAAGTCTGACATCAGTAATCACTTTATTGTGCAACTTGCTGCATTCCTTGTGCATGGTCCAGACCTGTCCATCACCATTTGCCCACTCTCTGAATGTTTGTATCTATCCCTTTTCACCCTATTCTTGTGTGTGCAAAACCACGTTTGTCCATGTGACTTTGTTTGTTTGCTTACCCCATATACTACCCTACACTCTCTTTCTACATCCAGTCTTCATTTTTAAATCATACTTCATCCTTTCTTTCTTTCTATAAATAAAAAAGTCCCTATTCTACCC
Organism: Protopterus annectens; assembly: GCF_019279795.1. Lineage (NCBI taxonomy): Eukaryota > Metazoa > Chordata > Ceratodontiformes > Protopteridae > Protopterus > Protopterus annectens. The sequence continues at coordinate 950,099,654 of NC_056739.1, read as the reverse complement.
GAAAAATGTTCCCCACCTTCTTACCTACTACAGTCTTATTTGTCCCCCTTGCTTACTTAGTTATCCTTGCTCTTACCCCCACATATACTGTTCTGTACACTAAGTCCTTCGGATTCACTAACCTTCCGTGCAGGACTAGCTTAGTCCTGCATGAAAGTGGCCGTTTAGGAGCAGGATGGCAGCACGCCATGCATAGTAATGAAGGCATGCTGGCTGAGCTCCTAGGCTTACATGGAGCATGTACAAGTGCAGGGGGCATGTCTGAGAGCAGAGCACTCAGAATATATATGCTCCTGCAATGAAGGACTACAGAAAGGTAGTAAACAATGAGCGAGACAACCCATAGATGTACGCATACCCCCAGCAACATCCCCTCACATGTATAAGAGCAATAGTGAATAAAAAAAATAAAAAAGATATGTATTGTTAATGAAACGGATGAGGTTTAACCGTAGGTGAGTGGGTCTGCCCATCACTTAGCTAAGGTTAATGTAGCTTAAATAGCAAAAGGAGGATAAAAAGCAAGATATGTGCAAATGAAACAGTACAGCAATACTGTAGTGGGCAGAGCGTTTGCCTCACGAGCAGTCAATCCCAGTTTGATTCCCACTGCAGTACATTCCATTTCCATGTCAAATCACTGTTATGATCAATATATTTAGTTGTATAATCTAATAAATAACATATATGTGTGAACTGGAGTAGTAAGCTATGTAATGAATGATAACCCCATACACTTGCCAAATTTACCACCTCCCCAAGAACCATTAGACTATTACTGTCCAAAATATAACAGTAGTAAGGATAAATAAGCAGTAGTAAGCAGGTACAAGTCTATTTGCATGACAGTAAGCAGTGCTTACACAGAATAAGCAATAGTGTGGGTTACCATGTGTAAGCGGATGTCACCGGAAGTTAGCAGTGCTTACCATCTTGCAAACTCACTGACAACTGTGTAAAAGTGCTTCAACCACTCCGTATCCAACTGGCCTCATTCTGGCTAGCAACAAATTAAACAGCCTCTGTAAGGTTCGTACCCAGGAGCCTGCACACAATAGCCAATGTGATTTACCACTAAGCCACCACAGACATACATAACCTTGATGTTTCCACAAACATAGCATCCAGCAATACCATTCAACATCAGTTGTGATATAATATTATGTATAATTATATATATATATATATATATATATATATATATATATATATATATATATATATATATATATATATATATATATATATATATATATATATATATATATATATATATATATATATATATATATATATATATATATATATAAATATCATATATGTGTATGTGTATATATATATATATATATATATATATATATATATATATATATATATATATATATATTATATAATATATATGATATATATGTATGCCCATATATATACAGTAATATATTATAATATATATAGATATATATATATATATATATATATATGCTATATATATATATATATATATATATATATATATATATATATATATATATAATATATATATATATATATATATATATATATATATATTATATATATATATTATATATATATATATATATATATATATATATATATATATATATATATATATATATATATATATATATATATATATATATATATATATATATATATATGCTATAAATATATATATGTGTTTTTGTGTATACACAAATATATATATCTATAGATATGATACAGCACATAAGAATGTCATATATGACCATAGGCACCACCAATGAGGGTGATGGGGCTCAATCAATATACATGTTACATATACCCCTCAGCCAAACAGGTGAAACATACAAACAAACACACAAAAAAGTAAACAAACCACTGCTTCCCCAACTACAGGCAGGATACTACCTGTGGGAGAAACATTGTCGACTCGCTAAGTCTAATCTAGAAACAAAGACAAGAATGTCCCTTACGGGACAACCCAAAAATTGATGGCTGTTTGGGTTCCTGCCATTACACAGATGCGCAATGGCCAGGGCACATATGTTCTCAGACTACAAAGTTGGGAAATCCTGATGATTCATGGATCAAGACAACGTACGTGTTGGGTACCTTGAAGTGGAGTGTGGACAGTGTGTAGTGGTGTGGTTAGACCCGACCTACACCCAGAGAAAGGATGATTGCTGTGGAGGAGGAGTTGGGGGGGGTGATGGGTATGAAATTATGGGTTGAGGCTTGCCGGTGTTGGATGGAGCAGTTCTAATCAGACCACCTCCTGAATGTAAGCAATAGTGTGTATTGGGCAGAGAATTCGCCTAATAAGCAGGCATTCCTGGTTTGAGTCCCACTGCAGCACAGTCTATTTTACATGGCAAAGCACAGTATAACCAATAGTTTTGTTGAAAAACCCATGAAATAACACATATGTATGAACCAGAGTACGGCAGGAAATGCACATGTGATGTAGCAGCATCGTAATGAATAAGGCACTAGTAACTAGGTGTAAGCACAACTAAGCAGTAATAAGCATATGTAAGCACTAGTAAGCATGTGTATGTGTGTTTGCGCATGAGTAAGCACTGCCTACACATATTAAGCAATGTGGAAGCTAACGGAGTATAAGAAACCGTAACCAGAAGTTAGCAGTGCTGAGCTCCATGCAAACCCGCGTACAACTGCTTTAAAGCACCTTAATCACTCTGTATCCAATGGCCCATATTCTGCCTAGCCATAAAATAAACAGCCTTTGCAAGACTCAAACAGTGGACCATAAATATCACACACAAATTAACATACCACTAAGCCATGCCAGATATACATAAATCTGATGTTGTCAGAAACATAACATCCAGCCCAGTCATGCAACAGTACAGAGAATGTATACCTACATCTAGATGTATGTGTGTGTGTAAATATATTAATATCTAAACAGATAAAACATGTATATATATATATATATATATATATATATATATATATATATATCAACACCTATATGTTCACATATACACAGCAAATTACGTATATGTACACAATAATATATTGTCGCAGGTATAGATGGACATAGTTATAAATATGTAAGCAAATATATATACCCATACAGATATATATGGCCAGATATCTGTAGATAGCAATGGTAGATTAACAAAAACATATATGTCCACATGCACCATTAATGGAGTTGAGAGGCCCCAAACAATATACGTCTCATACGAATTGGCATACCCCCCCCCACAGCCAAACATGTCTGCCCTGCAATACACTACCAAGTTTATTTTACGTGTTTTATTTAAATAGGGATTTTAATTCTTCTTCTTTTATGTTTCACATTTTTATATCTCATTCCCCTCTCCCCCACCCACTAGGCGGGCTGACCAGTACAGGCCCATCCAACCCAGCCTCCCCTTGACCCATATTTACTTTACCCACAGTCCCCCCCCCCCCACTGCACACACACAGCCACCATCCCTTCTCTGGTTACCGGCCTGTAGCAACCACACCACCACACTTTGCTCACCCTCCACTCCTTCTCCCCTCGGGACACATCTTGTATATTGTCCCGATCCAAGTATCTTTGGTCTTCCATACACTGTAGTCCATGCACATATGAACACAGCCATGCTTACCTTTGCATACATGAGGTTACCGCAAAGGATAACACCTTAATTTTTGGGCCGTCCCGCATGGGATGACTTTATTCTTGGTAATAACAATAGACTTCACGGGTGACTTTGTTTACAGCAATGGTTCTATTTTTAGGTAGTCAGTCAGGTTCAGAAGACAAGATTGGCCCTTCATGAACCCAACCTGGGTGGGGTCCAGTGTTTGCTGGTTGCCAATGTCTTAGTCTATAAGTATCATGATAATGCATTCCATGCCCTTGCAGATCAGGCTCGCCAGACTGATGGAACGGTAGATCCTGGGATCCAAGGTGAATTCCCCCTTGTGGTGTGTGATAACTGTAGCAGTGCACCACTCAGTGGGATCGAAGCCTGCGGTGGGGCTATGATTAAACATGACACTTTGGTAAGGTGCAAGTGTATTTTGTAGTTCATGTAGTACACAGCCCAGGATGTCATCTGGTCCCATGGATGCTGTATTCCTAGCTGTGGAGAGTGCGGTTTCTACATGTGTAGCCATGATTACTGGAATTGGCAATCATTTGGTAGTGAGATGGGCCCCTTAGGGAGTGAGAAGAGGGTGAATGTAGCACTAAAGCAATCTGCCCGGATATTGGCAAACTCCTTGGAATCAGTATATTTAATGCCATTCTGTATTAGCTCAGAGCAGTTCAGGGAATTGCCATTTAGATTCTGGACATAACTATAGAACGCCTTGTGGTTGTCCTTGGAATCTTCGGCAATTATATGTACATAACAAGCTTTGAGGGATTCTGAGGGATCTCAGCTTCTTACTGAGGCTGGTAAGTGAGCTGTTTGCATTTTGGGATTATCCTCTTTTCTTCAACAGTTTCTTCCATCTGTTGTATAGTTTGTTTATAGCAGTGGAGCACCAGATTGGCCTCTGTATTTGGAGGACAGTGTCTTGGTTCTATTTGGGAAGGCACAATTCATGCACAAGTGGATGTGCTCATACAGTGCCTTAGTGTAGGATTCACTAGTTGCACTGTCGGCTCCCATCTCCATGGGTGTCATGAAGTTTGTCACGTCTGACTTGAGTAGCGTGATGTTGGCTTTTGAGAGGGTTCTTATGGAGGTTTCCTTAGTGGCATGTGGGGGGGGATGTGGATGTCAATGGTGATTACCTTATGGTCAGACCTGACCAATGAGGGGGTGACCACTGGTGTGGAGCATTTGTCTCCCATGTAGGTAATGACCAGGTCTAGGATATTGGAGCCCCTGGTTGGACAATGTATCAGTTGATCCAGGGGGTTGGAATGTATGAATTCCAGGAACCGTTGGTAAAAGGTGCTGGTACCCGAGTAGTTTTCCCAGTTAATGGCAGGGTAGTTGAATTCACCCAGTATTATGCTGTGTGGTTATTGTCCAGTATGTTTATAAAGGTGCAGTGAGAATTTTGGGGCATGGTGGGAGATCTGTAGCAAGCTACTGTTTGGAATGCAATCTTGCCTAGTGTTAGCTGCACCTGGAGATTCTCAGATGCCTTGTGTAGGGAACTAGGCTGGAGGTGTGAATAACCTCAGTGAATATGGACACTCCTCCACCTGTAATGTTGTGGTCTTGGTTTGGTGCCTGAAATGTGTGATAAGAGTTGTAGCCTGGTATTACAGGTGTGCTCAGGTCCCATTTACTGCACTGATAGCGATGTTCCACATTTGTAGGTGTACCTCAAGAGAGTGCCTTTTTAGGTTTAGACGTCTAGCATTGAGTAGCAGTACCTTCAGTTTTGCATGCTTGTACCTGTTATGGTGGTGGTTTTGTCCTTTGAACCTTACCTAGATAAGGCACTATGGCGGCGCTAAGAGCTGTAGCCAGTAACCTGAATCCCAGGGGCAACAGGTGCAGACCATCTCTGGCAAAACATCATGGTCTGTCAATCATGTCATCCCAAGCAGACAGATACTGGATCCCCTTTGAATGACAGCAGAAGCTTAGCCACTTGTTTAAGTCATTGCTATGTATATGTATACGTGTGAATGGTTATATGTATATATATGTACATATATATCTTCATATATGAATACGAATTTAAATTATGTTTCTCGTATGCTTTACTTGTTCTATATTTAATTCCCCTCTCCCCCACCCACTAGGCAGGCCGACCTTTACAGGCCCATCCAACCCAGCCCATCCTCGACCCATAATGTCATTACCCACAGTTCCAACTCCCTCGCCTCCGCAGCCACCATCCCTCCTCTGGCTACCGGCCCGCAGCTACCACACCACCACACTTTGCCAGCCCTCCACTCCTCCTCCCCTTGGGACTCATCTTGTACGTCGTCCCGACCCAAGTATCGCAGGCCTTCCACACGCTGTTGTCCATGCACTTATGGACACAGCCATGCTTATCTTTTTAGACATGGTGATGCCGCAAAGAAAATAACCCTATGTTTGGGTCATCCCATATGGCAAGAATGTTTCCCTGGTAATAACAACAGGCTTCATGTGTGACTTTGTCCACACCAACGGTTTTAGATACGTTACATAAATATGTGAACTGCAGTACTGCAGTAAGGCCAGATGTGAGGCGTTAGTGTAATAAAGTGTCGAAGTCCCCAGGACCACATACATGGTACGTACACATGAACCACAGATACCAGACACAGATATAACATGTAACAAATAAGAAATCAATGTCAAAAGGAAAATATAATGCTAATAAGATGGTAAGCAATGCTAAGCATTGCACAGGTCAGCCTACATGGTGTAAGCAATGTGTATGCCGGCTAAATCAATCTGCCCAGTGGTATGCCCCTTTAAAAAATGCCAACATTAGTTAAGCAGGTGTGCCCATAGCATAGCCTATTCAAAAAAAAACTGTCCAATCACAGGAAAGTGTGGGAAATCAGGCGTATTTAAACCCCACAAGTGCCAATAATTCCCATAACGGGTTGCAGCTACCTGCTGTAGGCAGAAAGGCTGGAGTTGGGGAAGAAAACATTAATGTAGCCACCCACTGATAGCACTCAAAACACACACACACACTGCCAGTGATATATCCAACACAAGACCTGTGTGGTGGAGAGACAAAACATAGGCCCACAGTTGATAGCTATGCAGACAGACTGCAGTCCATGTTAAACTAGTATGTACACACAAACCCTACAAAACTGGTGCTATACAATGCATATACCAACACTACTCACACTCTGTCTGTAGTTCTGGAACCTTATACAAATATGTAGCAGCTCTGAGACTGCAAGTCCTCTTCTGAGAGGTATTGCTGCCTGCTGTCTGTAACACTGCTGCTCACACGCAGGAAGGATGTCCACCATACAGGAAAGGTAAAGGGACCACGTCCAAATGATGTAGGGATTTATAGTAGTGGGTTGCCATGACAGTGGTAACTGGAAGTACTACACAGCATGCTGTATGCAGGTAGCAAGTGGAGGACACTAATTGGTACAGAGGCCATCATCTGATAATGTGCTCCACCTGCAAAATCCATGCTGCAATATATTCCAAGCAGCTCATTCCAGCTACTGGAGAGAAACAAAGAGAGAGACACACACACTCAATCAATAAAGAGAAATAGCTGTAGGCTAAGGCCAGGAATAAAAAAAAAAGTTTTGAACAGCCATCACTCACACAACAGGTATGTTAAGTATATATGCATGTAATTGACTGTAGTACTTGGGCCATAATAATGGGATAGATGATGTCGAATGATCTATATGTGACAGCAGGTATAGTTGTTGTAATGATGTTCAGCTGAACAAATGATGTGGACACTAGAGTCTGTTCCTGTGGGTGGTGGGCCATACCCATCAACTGTGCAGAGCAGCACCGACTGACAAGATGTAAGCCATCATAGTGTGTGTTGTGTAATGGAAAACATATCTAGTAGTGTGGGCAATAGCCAGTGGTGGAGGTAATGGTATAATGAGGGATATGTGTGCTCCAGAGCCCACCACTTGCAGGATACTCGAGTTAATATGTAATGTAGCATGCTGAAATGCCATAGGTGTGTAATAGGTGTACCTGCAATCTGTCCATGTATATACCCCCCTAATGTCAGGCTTTGTCCATATGTGGCACCTGTCTGTGATGTAGCAAGGCAGAACACACCAGCTGTGCAGGAAGGAGAGTCAGAGATCGTGGACCTGATGTCTGAATGTACCCTATATATATATATATATATATATATATATATATATATAGATAGATAGATAGAAATATAGAAATATAGATACATAGATACATAGATATGTAGATATATCTATCTATATATATATATATATATATATATATATATATATATATATATATGTATATGTATGTACATATATATATATATATATATACATACATATACATGTATATATATATATATATATATATATATATATATATATATATATATATATATATATATATATATATATATATATATTTATATATACATATACTGATATATACATACATGTATGTCTACAGATATACAGACACCTACATGTATATATAAACACAGATATGCAACATAATATATATCTACACATATACAGAGTTTATAAGAAATAGCCAGGGAATTGTTATGGCTAGGGTTGTATAGGCCCTAGGGCTGATAGCCTAGTACCAACCTATGAACCTATGAACCTATATAGATGTCTGTGTCTATACATATACAAACACACACATATATGTACATATATATATACACACCCAGTATGGTTGCATCACAGTGTTGAATGCTATGTGGTAGGGGATATCACACATATCAATGTACACAAATATACAGCAGTAAATGTGTGCAACATGGACAGGTATGTCACTCGTGAACCCCTTTTTGGGACAACATTGTACTTGTGTGTGAAGCTGGGAATGTGAATCCGGGTACAGATAACAGGTATATTTGTGGAGGTGGGTTGGGTTGGTAGATAAAGAACAGAGCCTACAGGGGTGGTATATGACACATGTGGTGGGTAAACACCCTGGATGGTGAGTGTCATCTGCAATGTGGAAGTCACATGAGCCCCCATATGGAAACAATGGGACCAAGGCTCCCACCCATTGCCAGTCACAACAGTAGTGGTACGGACTTGAAGGTGCCTTGGCTGAAGGCTGAGCAGGAGTAGCATGTGGTCCCTGTGAGTGTGTACTGAAGGCCTCAAGGTGCTGTAGTATATCCCCCTGGCTTGTGTGTAGCTCCCTATGCACCAAACCATGGGTTACAATATCATGTCTGTGTATGCCCTCGGGGTGGGACAGCACCCCCTGAGGAGGTTCCACATGAAGGTAGTGCAGACCAGTAGTTGAGGAGGCCCCAGGGTAGGTCACAAGTGATGTGGCCTGGTAACATGGCCAGATGAGGTCGAAGAGGTGACTCTGCTGCCAAATATCCCCTAAACATGCTACCGTGTCACTGTTATAGAACATATGTGGGTTGTAATATACTACATAATCCCTGGACATGTCCAAAAGCATGCATAGATATTCCCAATAACACAGAATGTCAGCTATGCAGCAATCACATAGCAAGCATGCCATATGCATATATGGAACCATAGTGGCCCTGCAAATGCCATGCAGGTGAATAGTTTGTAACACCCCAGCAATGATAGTGTCCACACAGGAAAAATGGCTACAGACACAAAGGACCAAGTGTGTTACAATACAGTAAACATATATCCCACTGTTAGTTAAGGTGTGCCATACCTATTGAGTTGTGTGAATAGTTTGTTATTGCAGATTGGAGGGGGGGGGGCAGAAATGTGTATTATGAACTATGGTAACCTTCCTGTATGATTTGCTGAGACCTGTTCCCATCTTTATGTCTTTAAGGCAAGATGTCCATAGGGCAGCTTCCATCTTATTCCGCAGAGGAAATGGAGATCATCCTCACCTACGCCAGAAATCACTATGCATTACTGTTTGGCAGGCATGCACATGAGCAGCAGGAGTGGACCATCCTGTGGAATGACTTTGTTCACAGGGTCAACGATGTTGGACACCACAACCAAAGTTATGAGCAGGTCCAGCATTGTTGTTCTAACCTGCTTCGCAAAGCCCACAAGTGTGCTGCTGCAGTACAGGGGAATCACCTCGCAACAGAGGGGTCATGCAACCCATCCCCCCTAACACACGTGGAACAGCTCCTCAGCAGCCTCAGGTCACCTGCCCATACCAATGTACAATAAGTGTCAGACAGCATTACCGAGGTGGGTGTTACCCATACACCAGCTGAGGAGCGTGCAGGTAAGACCACAGGGAAAATCAGTAGATCACATTTGCATATGCATCTGCATCTGTATAGGTGGAGCATCTTCATCTTCTTTTGGCTTTTCCCAGTTAGGGGTCACCACAGTGGATCACCTGTTTCCATTTCTTCCTGTCCTCTGCATCTTGCTCTGTCACACCAACTATCTACATGTCCTCTCTCCCACATCCATAAACCTTACCTTAGGCCTTTATCTTCTCCTCTTACCTGGCAGCTTCATCCTTATCATCCTATTCCCAATATACCCAGCATCCCTCCTCAGCACATGTCCAGACCAATGCAATTCTGCCTCTCTGGCTTTGTCTCCAAACTGTCCATCCTGGGCTGACTGTCTACTATACTTAATCCTAATCCTGTCTACCCTTGTCACATCCAGTGCAAGTCTTAACATCTGTAACTCTGTCACATCCAGCTCTGACTCCTGTCTGTTTGTTAATGCCACTTTCCCCAACCCATATAACATAGCTGGTCCCACTACCCTCTTGTAGACCTTCCTTTTCACTCTTACTGGTACTCATCTGTCACAAATCACTCCTGACACTCATCTGCACCCACTCCACCCTGCCTGTATTCTCTTCTTCACCTCTCTTCCACACTCGCCATTACTCTGAACTGTTGATCCCAAGTATATGAACTCATTTACCTTCACCAACTCTGCTCCCCGCATCCTCACCATTCCTCTATCCTCCCTCTCATTCCTCTCATTCACACACATATATGCTGTCATAGTCCAGCTGACCTTCATTCCTCTCCTCTCTAGAACATATTTCCAGCTTTCCAGGGTCTCCTCAACCAGTTCCCTACTCTCACTACATATCACAATGTCATCTGCAAACATCATAGTCCACGGGGAATCCTGTCTGATCTCGGCTGTCAACCTGTCCATCACCACTGCGAATAAGAAAGGGCTCAGAGCTGATCCTTTATAGAATCCCACCTCCACCTTAAACACATCTGTCATTCCCACTGCAGATCTCACTGCTGTCACACTACCCTTGTACATATGCTGCACCACTCTTACATACTTCTCTGCCACTTCCAACTTCTTCACATAATACCACAACTCCTCTCTCGGCACCTTGTCATATGCTTTCTCTAAGTCCAGAAAGATGCAATGCACCTCCTTCTGGCCTTCCCTGTATGTCTATATCAACAGTCTCAGAGCAAACATATCATCTGTAGAGCTCTTTCTGGGAATGAAACCATACTGCTAATCAGTAATAATCACCTCCCTTCTTAAACTAGCTTCCACTACTCTTTCCAATAATTGCATGCTGTGAATGTTCAGTATTACTCATCTGTAGTTACTACAGCTCTGCACATCACCCTTATTCATATAATCCTGTACCAAAACACCTTTTCTCCACTCCTCAGGCATTCTCTCACATTCCAAGATTCCTTCCAACAATCTGGTTAATCATGTCACTGCCATTTCCCCTAAACACCTCCAAGCTTCCACAGGTATGTCATCTGGACCAACAGCCTTACCATTCTTCATCCTCTTCATAGCTATCTGCACCTCTGCCTTGTATAGCATGCATATCTGATATGTCATAACTATTGTTTGTTGATGCATAGTAGCAATAGATGTGCATAAGTGCTAGTATTGTGGACTTGTACTGTTGATGTACTGTAATGCTGCACCGACCCTCTAGCAATGCCATAGCTGTGGCCATTAACATTGCATCTCTCACACTCTTAAGCAGGTCCCTTCATTATACCACCATGGCAGCAGCCTGTAGCTGGTGAGTATGGTTTATGTTGAAGCTTGCCAATACACTGGGCATGTACTGGCTATGGTATATGCCATGCACACATCTAACACACCCACTCTTAATGCATGCTGTACATGTTCATGTATTGTTGCTATTACATGCACTGCATCACAGTGGTGACCATGATGGGGTGTTGGAAAGGTATGTCAGGTGCATGCGGGATGAGTAACGTCCTGTCATTGTGGAATCTGCCCACAGGAATTAACATAATGGTGGAACAAATAGACTATGGTAGGGACACGTGTGAAACATCACCCCTGTACAGTGCACCAACAGTTTATATACCAGTGTTAAAATGGCAACTGTTACAGATGTACACTATGGCATAATGTATTAGTGTGGTCCACATTATTAGATGGGACTTGGCTGTAACACGTGCTGTTCAGTGTATGGGACACTGCTAACTGACACATATGTGTGGCCCATACTTGTCAAGCATCTGCAAAATGCCTGAAGGTGGGGAGGGGGTGTCAGCATGACACACCAGTGCACTGCAGCAGGGAGCCATAAGGATGGTAAGAATGGCTGTGTCTGCACACAGACTGGGTCAGTAACTGTGGCAGACATAACTTTACACCCACATAAATAGTGATGGCAGTATGTGAACACCAAGGGGTGTGCATATGAGTAGACCTTGCAATCATGTAGAGTTGGGGAACATGTGTAGGGCAGACTGACCATACACAAGCAAATGCAGAAACGCATTGCTAGTATACCCCTGACAGGAATAGTGACTGCTGTAGTGCACATAACAATGGGTGCAACATGATGTCATGATAATTGTGTGCACACATAGGCACACACACATCTGTATACAATGTGGTTAGCATCTGCACACCTAACACCTTTAGGAGACACTGTATGTGGAAGTACAGGACATATGGCACCTATCAGGCTCATGTACTGTTAATATATGTAGCGATGTTGTCCTATGGCAGATCAAGGAATGGTGCATCACATCAGTAAGAGTCTGTAGACACACCATAGCCATGGTATGATCTGGCAGTTGCCAGTGTAATACTATTGGATTGTTCATACATGGTCTGCTAATGTTGAGAGCTGTAAACCACACATCAAGCATTCACAACTGATATCTGACCACACATCATCCCAGGTATGTTCTGCTGGAAAACATAGGGTCTGTGAAAATTACAGCTGACATAACTGACACAGTACTACACATTCAGCAATGGGATGTACACCTGTGAGTTTTGGTGCACAGTACATGGCAGAGTGCATAACAGGTGCATGCAAAACTGTGTAAATGGGTGCAGTGTTTCCCAGGGAAAGGGGTATCACCTACTAGCACAGGCCATGCCTCACACACATGTATACTGTTGCTAGTATAGATTGACTGTAGTTGCACTGCATGCTGTTGTGTACCATATGTTATGCATGTTAACAGATGGGTAATGAGAGGACTGTGTGTACCATCATTGTGCCACCTCACCTGTATGTGTGTCTGTGTGTGTGTGTCTCTGTGTGGGTGGGTGTTCATGCCATCTGTATGTTCAATATGGCATAGAGGAGGGAGGATGCTGCATGTAGGATGTGTGTGTATGTGTGTGTGGTTGTGTGGGTGTCCATGTATGCACATGTGTGACTGTGGAGTTTATGATATGGCAGTACTTCCCTTTATGATAGTGCAGTACATGGACATGGACTGACACAAGACACAACAGGAATACTTGTCTGATATGTAATCACAGGACAGCTGATGATCTAATAAGGTCTGTAGCATGGAACAGGCACTGGGAGGGAATGTGGATACCTGGTATACCCTCAATAATGCATACAGCAAGGAGGTGAATGACAACCCATTTAGGCAGCACTACAGATGCATTGGTGAATTACTAGACAACAGCAGGAAGTGTACACATATATCACAGTTGTCACATGATAGGTTGAGCAGCATGTCAGGCATGTACTGAGCAATCCTTACACATGACACTACAGTGTGTGACATTATGGAGGGAATGTATCAGCCCCTCACATATAGGGGCCAAGCTCACAAAGTCCCAACATACATAGGGTGAACACTGAATGACAGCAGTGAAGCCATGTAAACAGTACTACACTCAGGTCATGGAGTGAATGGAGTGACAGGTCATGTGTTGTGGTCACTTTTGTAGACATTTAGAGGAATAAGATGTTAATGAGGGGCATTAATGAGTGTATGTCACCAGGCATGATGCATGATGGGCAACTGAAGGGAATACACGTGGGATTGTCTGTAGCATCACAGATAGGTAGGTAGTAAGGTGGAGTGTGTGTGTGTGTGTGTGTGTGTGTGTGTGTGTGTGTGTGTGTGTGTGTGTGTGTGTGTGTGTGTGTGTGTGTGTATTGTTATGTAATGCTGGACAGGTCTTAAAGTGCATTTCTTTTTATCCCCCACAGGTGGCAAGGTGGGTCAGGGTCCCTCCTGCAGGCAACCTGATGTTGGTGTGCACACAGACACTGATGATGATGAGACCATGATTGAGTCACAGGTGGTTTGCCAGGGGCCAGCACAGCGCCAACAGATGACATCCCCCTCTTAGCCAGCCCAGCCCCACACACAGTTGCAGTGCCTATACAGACCCCACCCCCAGTGGCCATAGCTGAGGGACAGTTGGCAGTTAGTGGCAGTGCACAGGGTACTGTGGTGACCATGTCAGCTGTGTCTGTCCACAGCAGACATTGCCAGATGTCTGACAGGCCACCACATAGACAAATGTGCCAGGGTGCTCATGTTAGGCCTGCTGGCCATCCTGCTCCTGGCAGAGGCACCACAACTGGTACCACCAGGCACATGTTTCAGGCTGTTATGGAGGCACAGGCACATATAGAAATGTACAACAGACAGGGCCTGAGGCTGCAGGAGGCTGTCTACTCATCTGTAAGTGACAACATCTGTGAACTTGCTGCTGCTGCCGTCCATGAACAGAATGAGATCATGGATAGATGGTGGGGTGAGATGGTGGGCCTCCTCAACCATGGAATGTCTGTGCTTGAAAACCTGGTGGGAGTGGGGTGACTGCTGCGTGGATGTAGGCCAGAAACAACAACATCTGTTGGTCAACATGGATGTTTTAGGATGCCAAGCCACTCCCGTACTGAAAGTAGTAGCCCCAGCACATCACTGGGGGTGCTCTCCATACCACACCAAAGCAGGACTCATGCACATGGCCCTGGCCAGTCCCAGGCAGGACAAGGTTCCAGCAGACAACTTTCATCATCAGGGGAGAGCAGCACCTCAAGGCCTGTACCTGCACATGCCCATGGAACCCCTGGTAGGCACAGTAAGAGTATCCATGGCCGGAGGTGGTGAACTGCACACCCTGCCAGGTATGGTCTTCAGCTGTCCCAAAAAAATATGTATGGGCAGCCACATGGTAGAACTGTGTGCATGCATACCCACACGCTATACAAACACATGTAGGGCAACCCCATACCAACATGCACCACATCATCATGCCCCATCCAAATAATTAAACCCCTCACCCACACACATGGTGTCATATGTTTGGACCACCCTCAACTTCTGGCAAACCAGCAACACACCCTGTGCATATTATGATGCCTGTGCCAAATCCTTGTCATCCATAACATCGATGCAGGGACAGGCTAATATGGTCCTGATGTACATGGTGACTGTAATACAGTGCAGCAATGTACTGCAGTGTAACATGTTGTCAGGGGTAATGGTAATGCATACATGTCAGGTAGTGTAGCCATCCAGCTCTGATCCATGTCAGCTGTTAGTAACACTGGGTGATTGTGATCACGATAATGTTATCCATTTGTGTTGTAGGTGCACATGTGTCAGCAGGAGAATGGTCTGCAGTCATATTCCATAAGGGTTATGGCACTGTGGTGACATCATGGCTGTGACCGATTCAGAGTACAGTTGCACACATGTCACATGATTGTCTGACAGTTCTTGCCTGTGCCACATAGACAGGTGATGTGCTGTGACATGTATAATCAGCTACCATATGTAGACCCATCCACATAAATGCACACACTTACATGGCAACACTGTGACTAGGCCCTTACCTAGGTATGTAGTGCTATAGAACTTTGTTGCTTTCATTGCACACAGCATACAACATTTAGGCTAAGGTGTGTACCAGGTTACATGTTACATGCAGAACATCCACAGAAGTGCAGTATGGTAATGGTGGTTGTAATGGCCGTATATGGCTAATACATAGTGTGACATACCATCATACACACATTCACAGACACATAACAGGCAGACACACATCTGAGAGACCTGGTCCTATTGTGCTAACTAACTAGTCCATGTGTACAATGTGTCACAGGTAGGCTGCACACAGCCCATGTGTAACTAGGCTGTATTGTGGTTTCAGTTATCTGTATGTTTGGTGGTGACGGTGGTCACCATAAAGTGGTACATGGGGCATATACCGGGTGTACCATGGTGTATTGGCATTGTACACATCACCCACATCCCCCAGTGGTTATTGTATGCACTGGAACCCATGATGACACTCTGACATACTGACTATCACACATTGCCCATGACTGTAAAACAACCCATTGTATATCACAACAGTGGTAATACAGGGATATGCATCTAATGCACATGCCATAAGCATAGTAGTATGTTGCATTGCCATTCCTCAACTATGGGGGGGCAACAACACTATCTGTAGTACTGTGTGGCAATGTGTAGTGTAATAGGAGTATGTGGCCTCAGAATGGTGTACCCTAGAGATATGCAGACATGCACACATACACACACTTGTCAGACCTCAATGGTTTTTCCATGGCTATCGACCCATATGTACAACACTGTTGTGCTGGTAATGCATGGCTCATGTAGCCATTAGGGTGAGGAGTGTAACAGGGTACATGTCATGTCCAACACAGTGGCAGCAACATCTGCCTATGGCAATGTGTGCTGAGGTGGTTGTGAAGGCCGTCATGGAGTTCCGACCTACAGGTGTACTAACACACAGACACTGCTATCCTCAGTAATGCACATGTACACATGTGTCAGTACTGTGGTGCATTGCTGTGGGTGGTCATAGCTGAGTCCATGGCTATTGTCCATGGGGAGATGGGTTGTGTAGGGGTTGTGTGTACATTGGTATCATGCTACCTGCCATGTGCCAGCAGGCAATCTATCGACAGACACCACTTTGGTAACCATCAGGGTGAGAGTGACATGCATCAGCCAATCCTCGGTGTGCCTTCTGCACATGGCCACTGAGGTGGTCTAGTTGAAATGTATGCAACATGTATTACAACACATGCTTAGTGCCTGTGTTGGAGACCTGTACCCAAGCATGTTCTGTTGCCTGTGGTAGTGTAGTGTAGGTACCCATGGCAGGTGGTCCTTACAGGTTGTTGTCCCCTATATGTGCCAGTTAGTACACAGCTGGGCAGACATGCCAGTGTCAATCAAGCATAGGTTGTCTGTACGTATCCCAGCTGGATACCTGCCATCTACACATTTGTAGAGGGACTCACAGACATCAGCTTGGCAAGTAGCTATGCAGTAGGATGAATGTGTAGTCAAATGGCTGTTTGACAACAATATGTATGCCAGTACTAAATGTTGTACATCCTCGCTAACATGTTCTGTACAGACAGCACTCTACAGTGGCATTCCTCATGTCTGATCATTATCCAGTAGGGGTATTCACGGTGACACAGCCCACACATCAGAAACATGAAACTGAGGCCTTAGAGTCTAGCTATGCCTGCAGGTGTGCTTGATGCCAGTAGTACTTTTAGCACTCTACCTTTGCCTGGGACAGCACTGTCAAAAGTAGCATTGCCATGTTACACTAAATGCCAGTGTGACAGCATGTGCCCTGGGTTACTACCCCTGCACGTAACACATTCATATGGATAACAGTGCTGTGCAGGTCTCATATACTTGTGTATCCCAGACATGGCACTCACACCCCTTGCTACTGTAATGACAGCACATAGATGCATGTATTGTACATGGCATTACATACACCTATTACAGATGTCAATACCCAGAGTTTGACATGGCCTTGTATGTTAAGCAGAGATTGTCTCTGGGTGTACGATATGCCACAGAGTATAATTGGAGGTTTATGAGATGGTCAGTATAGGGCATGTGCTTTAGGCCTGTGGTACTTTTAGTGATGTATTTCTGCGGCCTTTGCAGCTGTTGCAAATGTCATGTGAGGTACATACCAAATGGGTCATTGTACTCTATAATGAGTGTAATGATGGATGAGTACAGTGGGACAACTATCTCTGTTTTCATGGATGAAAAGCCATTAGTGATGAGGTGTGCCACATAGAAGGATCACCTCCCTGTTGTGGCAATGTGGTTATTGAATGTGACACCACAGTCCACCTGTGTCCCTAAGTCTGTCATCACAACTTTGGTGTTAAGTGTACTGCCACCTATGTGGTAATGCATGGGTACTTGGTATTTCCCAAAGGGGATAACCACACATTTTTGGCCATTAAGCTTGAGCCCATGGCTTTGGCACCAAGCATCTGTTTCTGTAATGCCGTTTAGTAGACTACCCACATCATTTGGGGAGTCAACAGTGGCTGCTGGTTTGCAGTCCTCTGTGAACTTTGTTAGACAGGGTCCCATATTGCTTGCATGTACTTCAGAGAAGTAGATGCCAAACATGAGCAGTCCCAGGATTGAACCCTGAGGTACTCCACTTGTCAGTTGTTTGTAGCAGGTATTGGAGTCAGCTACTTTTACACTGTGTGTTCTGTCAGTAATCCAGCTGGCAACCCATTGCGTGACGTGGAAATGTATGGCCATACATCTGTAGGTAGCAAAGGTAGATTAACAAACACAAATATGTCCACATGCACTGTTAATGGAGTTGAGAGGCCTCAAACAATATATGTCTTGTTCAAATAGGCATACCCCACAGCCAAACAAGTCCACCCTGCAATACACTACCAAGTGTTGCAAATCCCATAACCAGAACCTGACATGGCATGAGCACAAGATGTTAACAGTACTACATCCCACCTATATGATGTCAGGCCAGTATTGGTAACATAGCATGCAGTACAGTCTGGCTCCCATGAGAAATGTAAAATGTGGAAGTTATCAACATCCCCAATATACATGTACACACACACATATATGCAGATACAGATATACACGCATATATATGTATATATATATATATATATATATATATATATATATATATATATATATATATTTACATATATATAGATATACATGTGACTTCACATTCACACACAGAGATATGTACAGTAAGATACATACGTAAGAGGTGCACAAAATATGGAACAGCCACTATGCCTACATTTCACACCTGAACAACTGGATACTGTATGGGCCACCCATACAAATGACAATCATTGCCTGCAACATATACCCACAGAGAGGTCATAGGAAAAAACACCACACACAGGTTTGCAGGAATGGAAAACCTTTATTTGTGTACTATTACAGTTCTATACACTATTGCTGCTGTAATTGGGATTGTCTTCACAGACATGGTGTGTGTGGGGGGTTTCATCTGCTTTCCATATGTGTGCCATTGGCTACAGACAGACATCCTAAGGACATCATAGTAAAGTACGGCTGCTTGCAATTATAGCCTCTGACAACTGCAGCAGAGATATTGGTCAATATGTGTGGACATTCTGACATACTCTGTACAGTCCAGAGGTATGCATAGAATCCATAGTGCAAAACATGTGTATCATGCCTGACAAAATGGATGTTAACAGCCATGTAAAATCGGTATAACACATAATAACTGGTATACATATGCCACCATAGGTTATGCATCCACATACACCTGTCTGGCCTGACATGTAATACCCACTGGTACAGGGGTGCCATGGTCAGATACTTCCCACTATAAATTGACATACATCTGTACAGCATCCCACTGCTGTGTGTGACATACATGACTGTTAAGGGAGGCCCGGCAGCAGTGCATATGGCAAGTATCTGCACATGACATCTCACTGGGTAAGTACAGTAAGCTACTAGGCATGTAACAATGCACTGTGCAGGCTACCGGCAGACTGGCTCAACAGTGGCCTACATCTGCTATGGGGGAATGCACATGTACCTGCATATATATAGCAGACTGTACAGGCATGTCACAGCACAGGGTAAGATACACATTTGTGAAAGTGCATAACCACAACCAATGAGAACAGAGCCACAGCCACACATGGTAAGCTAGCATGATATTACAGTATATGAGCAATAAGTTCAACACCATCCTCATATGTGCCAGTCACACACTATCCCTACATATACTGGGCCACTACACAGTTTGGTCTGATGGCTGACTGTGGTATGGGACATGTGTGTGTGTATGACCCTACAAACATATAAGCCAATACGGTAACATACAGTGGAGCAGCATGTAACATCAGATATGACAGGACCTAGGATGATGACCCCTACCACATTCTGTACACCGGCCAAGGTACATATTAACAATACACACACTGTTGACATTCACCATAAGTACACAGACCTCAGTACTGTACAAACAACCACAGCATGTCCAGGTTATGTCATCAACTATAACCCCCACTGTACATAACATGTGTAGCTGTCTGATATCTCACTGGCTTGTTATCAGATATGATGACACTAATTATGGTGTACAGCACATATGCATCTCTGCATGCATGACATATGTGCAACGGTTGACAGAGTTGGGGCTTGAAGCACATACACAAGGCCAATATTGACATCTTGCTGTGATAACCTCATACATTCACTGTTGTAAAAGGGTTTTTTGCAACATATGTCCTTTGAGGGATATGAAGTCAGTAACTGTCACAGCTTTCACCATCTACAGACTGCAATCCTCATACTACTCTCTGCAGTCCACAGATAGATACTCCATGGTAACACATGACACCAAAGGCACAACACACTGCCCAGTCTGATTCCTCATAAACATAGAACTGACATGGCAGCTATTGAGATATGTAGGACAGCCATATCCACACACACACTGTTAAACCAACATTACACGAAATGCAGTATAGCAGCACTTACAGTCTGTAGTCAGGTCAGGCAAATCCCCCTCCTGTGTGTTGCTCTGTTTCCACAGTGTATGTTGTTAGAGGTAAATCCCCAATCCATCTGAGAGGCTGTTTGCCAAACAACAGATCTAGTTCCTGCTCACAGTGAATGAAAAGGGCCAACATCAACATGATGTTCCTAGATATTGGAGTGTGTTTCCATGCAATTGGCTATGAGAATGTTACCACAGCCGTTTCACATGCAATTAGATAGGGGAGGGCTGCAATTCATGCAGAGACCATCATCTGATCAGGAGCATCACTTAAAATACACATGCTGCTGCCTAAGCAAAGCAGGTGTAGGTCTCCACATCCACCAGAGAGGGAGTAGGAGAGGCAGACAGAGGCTAAGACAAGTCAGGGAGGGGTGGGAGAGTAAAACCTAAGTATGTGTGTGTCACGCACCTACCAGCACAGGGTGTCAAACCCCTGATGACTATGTAGTGCTATCACAGTTCTGTGCAGTTATTGGATATACCACATGGGTTACCTGTTGTGGAGCCATCAGAACATATGTCATGGTGAGTGACATCTACAACAGGGATATGGTAGCTATACCATAGGTGATGTACACATGTCTGTCCGCATGAACAGGTGCCACCGTCAACACAGCCACACTCTCACAGGGACACACACCACATTGACACACTTGGCAGGGCCAGGATTACAACCCATCAGTAGTGGGAATTCCACAACACATCACTGTGCACAACATGGGTCATATGGAGGTTGCATAGGCGAAGGGTATGTTGAGGTGTCTGACATCAAACAGCATGTGTCAGTATGCCACTGGGTGTTATAGTGAGTGTGGATGTGATCTTATGCATAATGCAACAGACACACAAACACACAGGGTGCCAGTACTGACTTGCATGGGTGCATTTCTGCATGGGTATGTGGTGGATGACTGTGGCAGATGGCTATACAAGGCTAGGTGATGGATATACCTTGGCATCAGTCCACATGACAATGTTCTGCATTGTGGCTCAGGCCTGTGGTGTCTGCATTTGCCCACACAGGTGGGTATTGTATCCACCATCCAGTCACCTGGGTGGCTATTGTTTGTGGCCAATGCTGTGCATCGCCTGCCATGTATGTGTTCCCTAGTCCATGACATGGATGGTGCCTGGGATGTGCACACCTCCCACATGCATGTACACTGACATATGGGATTGTACCTGGGTTGTTGGGACCATGTTGTGTACACAGATTATCATCAGATGTGCTAGTTGTGGCCACCTGTAGCAGCAATTGGTAATGGATAGCAGGTTAACCCTGCACCTACATTGATAGCATGCTACCGGCATTCCCTGGTTTCGGTGGCATTTGTCCATACAGGGCATGTTTTCAGGCATGGTATGTCCTTTGTGGGTCACATGTGATGGCTAGACAGGGGTCCAGGGAAGTAAACAGTATGGGAAGAAATAGCCAGGGGAATTGTTATGGCTAGGCTTGTATAGGCCCTAGGGCCGATAGCCTAGTACCAATCTATGAACCTATAAACCACAGGTGTTGCAGGTGTCCAGTGGGGAACATGGGGAAGGTGCACTGTCTGTATGTATGTGCCTATTGGACAGATGGACAGGGTGCCATGCCCTCTGTAGGCCACTGCAATCACTCCATAGTTACTATCAGTCAACAATATGCAGTGTACTACACACATATTGGCTGTTGCCTCGGCATGTGTGTAAGTGACATGGGGTGAGAGTGTGCTCTAGGTAATACTGGGGTTGCTAACTTTGATTGCCTGACCGTGATGTCATGTGTATGGGTATGGGATTGCACCCCAGCCTCTTGGCTATTTCACATCTAGTATCCCTGTACAGTGGGCATTGTGATATAGTGCCACCATAAAAGACATTTGCAAAACCCACCTCACATTGGGCCCAGGTGTCACAGACTCATACCCACCTCCACACAGGGTACAAGTCTCACACACACACACACACACACACACACACACACACACACACATATATATATATATATATATATATATATATATATATATACAATGTCTGGGAGATGAACCCCTACCTACCTAGTTTAGTACACTACAGCACTATGCAGTTATAGTACACGCCATGGAGATTACTGGAGTACTCCTTCCCCGAAGGTGTATTCCACACTGGATGACATCAGCAGGACTGCCAACATAGGCCATTGGATATGTACTGAGTGGGACTAGCCTAAAATGCATTGCTATCCACACAGACAGTGGAACACACACACAACCAACATGCATGGGTATAGAACCCCTAACACATGTCTATATCACACTACAGCAGTATGCAGCTACAGGACATGCTATGGAGATTACTGGGCTGCAGCTTCCCAGAGGTGTATTTTTTTGGTGGATGACATCATCAGCCTTGCCAAAGATGAGCATTTGAATTATAGGGAGTGTGACTACCCTAAAAAGCACTGCTCTCAACACAGACAGACACAGTTGGCATGTCTGGGAATTGAACACCTACCTAACTATTTTAGTCACACTATGGCAGTACGCAGTTATGATATGCACCACAGAGATTGCCGGAATACATCTTTTCCAGGGATGTATTTCTAGATGGATGACATCAGCAGCCTTACCAAAGTAGAGCATTTTAATTGTTGTGAGTGTGACTACCCTAAAAAGCATTGCACTCTACACAGACACACACTTGTCATGTCTAGGAGTAGAACAGCTACCTACCTAATTTATAGCACTACAGCAGTACACAGTTACAGGACATGCTATGGAAATTACTGGGCTACATCCTTCCCAGAGGTGTATATCTAGGTGGATGACATCAGAAGTTTTATCAAAGTAGAGCATACAAACTGTATGGAGTGTGACTACCCTAAAAGCGTTGCTTTCTACACAGACAGTGTCAGACAGACACACACTTGCCATGTCTGAAAGTTGAACAGCTACCTACCTAATTTATCAAACTACAGTGGTACACAGTTACAGGACATGCTACGGAGATTACTGGGCTACATCCTTCCCAGAGGTATATGTCTAGGTGGATGACATCAAAAGCTTTGCCAAAGTAGAGCATACAAATTGTATGAAGTGTGACTACCCTAAAAGGATTGCACTCTACACAGACAGGGTCAAACAGACACACACACACACACACACACACACACACACACACACACACACACACACACACACACACACACACACACACACACACACACACACACACACACACACACACACACACACACACACACACACACACACACACACACAAGTCTGGAAGAAGAACAGCAACTACCTAATTTATCACAGTGCAGCAGTATGCAGTTACAGGATGCACTGTGGACATTACTATGCTATATCCTTCCCAGAGGTGTATTTCTAGTTGGATGACATCAGACACTTTGCCAAAGTAGATTACACAAACTGTATGGAGTGCATCTACCTTAAAAGCATTGCTCTCTACACAGACAGGGTCAAACAGACACACACACAAACACTTGACATGTCTGAGAGTAGAATAGCTACCTACCTAGTTTATCACATTACAGCAGTACGCAGTTACAGGATGCACTATGGAGATTACTGGGCTATATCCTTCCCATAGGTGTATTTCTTGGTGGATGACATAAGCAGCTTTGTCAAAGAAGTGCATTTAAATTGTAGGGGGTGTGACTACCCTAAAAAGCATTGTTCTCTACACAAACACTTGCTATGTTTGGGAATTGAACTCTCACCTCTCTATTTTATCATACTAAAGCAGTATGCAGTTATGGGATGCACCACTGAGATTACTAGGATACATCCTTCTCAGAGGTGTATTTCTTGGTGGATGAAATCAGCAGCTTTGCCAAAGCAGTGCAGTTAAATTGTAGAGGGTGTGACTACCCTAAAAAGCATTGCTCTCTACACAGACAAATCAATACACCCACACACCCACACACAAACACACACACACACACACACTTGCCATATCTGGGAATTGAACTGCTACCTAACTACTTTATCACATTACAGCAGTACACAGTGATGGGACACACCATGGAGATTATTGGAACACAACCTTTCCAGGGATGTACTTCTAGGTGGATGACATCAGCATCCTTACCAAAGTACAGCATTGCACTTGTAGGGAGTGTGACCACCCTAAAAAGCATTGCTCTACTCAGACAGACACACACATGCACAGTTACTAAGGCTGGGGTTAGAACTCCTACCTACCTAGTTTATCACACTACAACAGTGCGCAGTTATGGGACATGCCACAGAGATTACTGGGGTGTTACTCACCTAAGGTCTATTTCACAGTAGATGACCTCAGCAGGCTTGTCATAGTAGGGTTATGGGGAGGGCAGTGTATGTGCATGGACCATAACTCATTCATCTCGAGGTTGACATGCCACATACGGCCACAACCTGGGTCATATTCCACAGGTCCATGTATACAGCTGCTAGATGACTACTTCCTTGAACAGTCATGTTGCACAGCTGGCATGCACCACATACTCTGTAATGCTGACAATACCAGTGGCTAGTATCTGCAGTGTGTGACATCATATCCTCGTGTGGTTGTGGACCTTTGGCTGTGTGCTGGGAGGGAGACCCCTGGATGGTTCCTTGTCATAGTCACCCTCTTCCACACATCTATGTATGTCTACCTTTGGCTTATTATAGTGTGTTGTCCTTACATATATGCCTGTATTCCTATCCACTGTGTGTGCAAAGCATGTGTGTTGCATACAGAGGAGTGTCAGCACTAACATCTGCGGCTGCCAGATATGTCTTGTCCACTGGTGTTTGCAGTCATGGCCTTCATGTGTTTAAGTGTGTGAGTATACCCAGTATGACCTTTCAGTATGTTGTTGACTGACATTGCCTTCATTACTCTAAGTGTGTGGGAATGCCCAGCATGGCCGCCTCTATTGCATGTGTGGATCAGGTCCAGGTAGTTTGTACTGCATTGCTGACCTTTGTGTTGTACACCTACAGGTAGCATGCTATCTCTGCAGGGTCTCTGTCGCTCATTTGACATGGACTGTTACTACATTTCTGCATAGAATGGGGGGGCACACCTGACTATATCTACATATCTACACAGGATTGGGGGGGCACGCCTGACTGTTCCTATATGTCTACATAGGATGGGGGGGCACACCTGACTATTTCTATGTTTCTACACAGGATTGGGGGGACACACCTGACTGTTACTATAGTTCTATGTAGGATGGGGGGAGCACACCTGACACTTGTACACATTTGCTAGGACTGTACTGGTATGTCGGGTACTCCATTTCAGTCTGTAGTCTTACCTATCATGCTGGCTAGAGGCATAGCAGTGTACTACAGATCTTAGCTTTTACTTACCTACATATTAGTTACTGACCTCCTAGCCTTCAGAACTGACATCCCACTGCCTGACCTGCTGTAGTCTGTCTGTGTAGGCCTGGGGGGGGGGTTATCCATAGACCTCATTCAGAGGCATTAGCACAGCCTTTGTTTGTGTTTGTCTATACTTGTCCTGCTGGCTGTGTCTGGTGTTGAGGTATGTGACCCCCCCCTGACTGGCATGTGTGAGTCACATACCTTATGGGTGTCCCAGTATTGAGGGCGGTGCTGCAGGGCTGCCTATGTCAGATGCACATAATACACTCCCTACACATAGTTAGGCACAGGTAGTGCAATGTTTGGCATCCCTTTTACTGTATGTGAGAATTGGAGATAGGTGTTCTTCTGTGGGTCCCTCCCATGTCAGTGTATGTGCTATGCGTTGCCTCTTTACCAAGGCCAGGGCATACTGGGCACTCCTCCTTCTGCCTACTGGGGCAGGCTCAGGTTGTTCCTCCTCTGAGTCACTCTGTGCCTGTGCAGGCCTTGGCATTGGTGGGGGGCTGTGTGGCCCTGCCCCATGCTGTTTCTGCTGCAGCTGTTTCTGCAGGATCATATTGTGTAGCATGGCACATACAAGGACAATTTGGGTACATGTAGCTGGTGAGTACTGCAAGGCTCCACCAAATGTGTCCAGGCACTGGAACCGTGATTTGAGCATCCCAAACACATGCACTATTATAATTCTTGTTTGTTCGTGTGCCTCATTATGGAGTTCTTGTTTGGGTGTGCTGCATTTCTGATGGGTGTCATCAGCCACGGCTCCAGTGCGTATCCAGCATCCCCCACTAGATAACCATGTGGGATGTCCCCATTGGCAAATCTCTGGTACAGTTGCGTCAGATGCCAAATGTGGGAATCATGACAGCTTCCAGGGCAGACAGCACACACATTCATTATTAATACCTGGGCATTGTACACAGCCTGGCAGTTGATGGAGGGGAAACCCTTGCGGTAGATGTAGAGACTACCCTGCTCAGCGGGTGGTGCTTTGATGCATATGTGCATGCAGTCTATTGCACCTACTACCTCAGGGCACTCTGCTATTTGGTAGAAGAGATGTATATTGCTAGCCAATGCCTCACAGGTGTTGGGGAAATATATATGCTCACCGACATATGCTGACATGGCAGCCAGGTCTGGTGGAGTTTCCTGGATGCTGATGCCTGTGAAATTCCCATCATATCCCCAGTTGGCATTTGGAAGGTACCTGTAGCTAGTATTCTTAGGCCTACACATACCTTGGTATCCACTGGGATGTGTTCTCCTCTCTTAGTTCTGTGTGTCAGGCGTGGCCAGTACAGCTCAATAATTTGCTGTAGGAGGTCCCTGTCCTCCGTATAGTGCTCCACTATCTCCAGCTCATGTAGCCCCTGGTAGGTTACCCTGGGTCTGTACACTCTTCTCCATCTCTTCACTGTGGGTTGGTCAGCAGCATTCACATCCTCACTACCCTCAGCCTCTTCCACATGTTGTATGATAGCTATTGCAGCCCCTATCATTTTGCTGTTCT